>NC_044063.1:20113447-20155947 GCF_902167405.1 Gadus morhua
CTGCATCCACATGCACGTGCACGCACACAGACACACATACGCACACGAGCACACACACACGCAGAGGAAGAAAGAGCGATTCACTATGCATCACGCCACACTATCATTTGGACAAACTGTGACTAGCATCATTGAGAGTGGGCGCAGCATTCTCCTCCGCCCACACATGGCAACATGAAGCCTTGCTGAACAAATGCAGTACATGTGATTGGGCGTGCGGAGAGAGATTAGTCCGATTAGGCACATTCACGTCCGGGCCGGCGCATCTGGCACAAAGCTTGCCCTGGGGCACAGGAAGATCCCACGGGAAGCAACAACTAAATAACGCGATCACGGAAAAAAAAAACGGCATAAGTAGGTTGAACGGGAGAGCTGCGAGCCTCGAGAATCAAATTGAAAGAGAAGTGATATCCATGACGATGGCCCCTCGGATTAAGTTCTTCACCAAAATGTAGGATGAAGCGCGTTTGATATCATTTATATGGAAGTGGGCCACAGTTTCCATCCCAAGATAAGACGAGATAACTCGACCTGAATCTTGTGATGTGTCGTTATGTAATGGTAGATATATACTGCGCAGATGGGGGGTAGATTCATAATTAACATGGCCGCCCCTTCTTATTCGTGACTAGCAAGGAGCGAAACTTGTCCGGGACCAAAACCGTGGTCCCAGGTTCTGCCTGTGGCGAGCATGCTGTGAATACAGACACCGGCATCATGCACCCATACTTCACGACGGCCAGGCTTCATAAATCTCTCCCTCCTCTCGTCCCGGAGACACGGGTGTCTCCCCGCCAGAGTCACCTGGTGTGACCAGGCAACCGTCCGTCCACTCCGCCGCGGTAACATGAGTTGACAGCAGCGTAGTCATTACCAGTCCGCCGACAGCCAGAATTGGCCCGGTAAGCCCAGGGGTTGCATGTGTGAGAGATGTGATGCATGCAGCCGCTCCATGTTTGCTCCCCGATGTTGTTCCATCGCTTGCTATGCTAGCCCCACACCTCCGTGTCGACCGCTGCCGCTGCCACACCACCACCGGGGCGGCCTGGCTTGTCTTCGCAGGCCGGAAACCAGACGATAATTGGCAGAGCCCTGCCCTGCTAAACGTCGGGGCGTTGGGGGGGCAGACCTGGCTGCCTGGTTGGGAAGGGGGCTGTGCCTCGGTGATTGATTGTAATTACAGGGGGCAGGGGCTCTCCGTGAAAATCAGGGCTTTTAAGAAAGGGGCGGGATGATGCACCTGGGGGTGGGCGGCCACGTCACTCTTGTTTTGGTTTGGGTAGAAATATGACGAGACGAGGAGCACGGTTTGCTCCTGAATACCCATAGCAACCACGGTGGTGGCTGTACGGGGGTCTGACACATTATGACACATTATGACTCACTCTTTAGTGAAGTTCAAAAAGAAGAAGGAGCCATGATAAAATATATAGAACTCAAGCTGGGTAGGCTGGTTGAGTCTCCGCAGACTGCACTCTGCACTCTGGTTCACTGTAGCAAAGCATTCATGTCCTGGTTCTACCGCGTGGTTTAGATGTTACAGAGCCAAGGACAAGGACACACACATACAACCATGTGCACACAATATTTTTCCCGGCCTATTGCACCATGGGTAGGGGTGGGAAAAATAATCGATTCTCGATGCGACGCGATTCTCTCTAGAACGATTCCGTCTCGATTCAGATAAATTAATAATCGGAATAATTATTATTAGGGGTCCGAGCAGCAAAGCCTAACCCTGCCCCCCCCAGAGCAATGCAAGGCCCCCCCGCAAATCTGTGTCTGGCGCCGGGTCTGTCCTGTGTGCTTATCAATCAACATTTTCACAATGTGAATGAGGATTCACGCAGTTCAGGAATGTCAGTGGCTCAAAGGGATAATGCCGTGTACTGGTGATCCTTAGGTTGAGAGTTTGAATCCTTGTTAAAGCATTATGAACATGACATTCTGTCATTGCCACTCATTTAAGAAACACAACATTGAACACCAACTGAAATTCATCAGGCAATCAACATTCCGGCTCAGTAGTTTCCAAGAATCGGTCTGCCAAGACACAGTATGGCATTAAGGGGAACTTCTTCGTTAACCATTTTTCCTTCATACTGAACTCTGTCATATTAATATTTCCTTCGTTAGTGTTCCTGACAACAAATGTTTAATTTCCTCAGAATTTCAAAGATTTATCAGGTATTTGCTTTTAAGAAAACCCTTAATTCATTTGAGAAATGTTTGCTTGGAGTTTTCTGGATGTTGTGTGCTGATCAATCGACATTTTCACCATGTGAATGAGGCTACATTTCAGGTTTGTCAGTGGCTCAATGGGATAATTCCTTGTACTGGTGATCTTTAGTTTGAGAGTTCGAATCCCGATTAGACAATTATGAACATGCTGAACATGACATTCAACCATTGCTCTGCAGCCCAGTCACCTGAAAGCCGAGGCACAGTATGGCATTAAGCGGAACATCATCATCTTTCCTTCAAAATTATATGTCAAATTTATATATCTTCCATTAGTGTGTTCTTGACTTTTTATTTTGCTCGGACCCCGTTAATCACCGCTTGCAGTTATATTTATTATTATTATTTATTATTTTATTTCTTCGCCTGCTGCAACATTCTGTTGCAATTATCGAGAGGGATAATTTCAGTGATTTTAAAATGATTTAATTTATCTTCAGTGTGTATTGGCCAATCTGATTTGTCCTGACAAGATTGTGATTCAGCCTACGCATAGCATGCACACAAACTCCAGCCAGACACAAGAACTCCTTCTAATTGAAGAAGTTGGAGAAGGCAGGAGATGACCACAGACGAAATGCAGGGAGCATTTTAGATAATACATTCATACAAGCCTGGTATGATGGTTCAAGTCCAAACAAGTCAGAATAGAGATAAAACGTTATTGTCCTCTGTATTTACACAAACTAAAAATTCTTCTTTGGCACTCGGAGAAGAAGAGGGGAGCGACGACAGTGCTGTGACGTTTGGGACGGATGCATGACACCCAGAGAAGTGTGAAGAAAATCGGAAATGGCAATTTCCCCGTGTGGAGAATGCACAAGCGGGACAGCGGTGTGACATTTACACCACCAAGTTATCAATAACACCACTCGCTCATCCAACCTCACCCCACCCATTATTCACACTCTTTGCTTTTACCTCCCTACACACACCCACATCCCTACACCCCCCGGTCTCTGGGCATCACCCTCTCTACCCCACCCCGCCACATTGGGTTTTAATGGGGGGGAGGCCTAAATGCAATATCGAGTATCGGTGGGTCTGTAAGTTTGTGCATAGCTCTCATACTCTGAAAGAGACATATATATATATATATATATATATATGTATTTATGTATTAATATACACCATATATACATGTATGTATATATATATATATGTAAAAAATATCGCAAAAATGCTAAACCCATCGTTTGAATGTTAGTAAAAGTGATCCTACAAAAATGTAACACGGCAAACAATTCAGCCATGTTGTAACTATCCATTGAGTTAGGGAAACAAACTAGCTGAAATATTACATGTTATTCGAGGAAGAAACATAATAATTATTCTATTGAATCGGGACTCCGATAGGAACGGCCGATAGGAACGAGTCCGAACTTGGAGAAAGTATTGGTAAAGAAAAATGGGTATCCGTGCAAACCTCATTGTGAAAGCAGTTTTGTTTACACAGGAAAAAAAACAACGGTAAACAAGCCAAATCTACTGGCAGATGTGTCGTGTTGGCACCGGGGGGACCATCAATTTATTAGGAGAGCCCTGCTGTTTTCTGGCTCCATAAATCAAATAATCCTCCCCTGTATTGTTAGCGGTTCTCGATAGGTAATGGGATTCTCTATAGCATTTAACCGTTACTGACAACGACACAAGTGCTTAGTCAAATAATGCTGCCGCACGCTCACCGTAAACACTCCCTGTTGCACATCACTGAAGAGGTATAGGCGACAAACACACAAAGACACACACACACACACACACACACACACACACACACACACACACACACACACACACACACACACACACACACACACACACACACACACACACAGGGGTGTCGGTGTCTGATACATATAGGGCTGACGATCCATTAAAACAATTTTGCTGAACACAACAGGAACATTGGGCAGAAGTAAGACAAAACTTAGTCTACTCTACTACCATGGCGATCTTTCATTAGCATACGTTTATGCTAGCAGGGACACATGCTAAAGAAGGGTGCCTTTACCCTAGGGGCTATTTAATCTTATCTGTGTGTTATGGCTTTAGTTGGATATCTCTCTAGCACTCTGTTGGTCTAGCAGTATGTACCATAGCTCTTTCTCCCAGCGCTGGATGGATCCTCTTCAGAATCCAGAGAAGGAATGCGTATCACACTGCCTGAGCTCTGTCGAGAAACTGTTGTGTTTAGTCACAGAATTTGTTATTATGGGTTAGTGCCGTGGTATGAAATTACTGTCATTCACAGCGTATGCTTTTCTGCCCAAAAATTGTCCGTCATTATTTGTTTGGTGTTTTGTTTATTTGAGAATCCTAAATGATTCGACTACTAGGACTGCTGTCTTCGCCACATGAGACGCCAGGGGGGTACAAGAGAGCCGATACTCTTAGACAAAATGAAAAAAGACCAGACTCACCAGTGGCATCTACATATTTTTGCAATTTTCAACCCACATATTTCACCTGCCACGCCCCCCCTCCCCTACCCAATACTAATGGTGTATGGCTAAATGAAAGTGCTGAAAAGGAAATGAACCACATGATCATCTTCTCATTCCCCAATACAATATATGGGCACCTTTAAAACGATTCAACGTTAAAGTGTGCTGAAACGGATGATTTATTGGGACTAGCACCAGCCGGGTCCTCCTCCCTCTAGCAGGTAATGAGATTCATACTTTCCATCGCCATCATCCTTCTCTGCTGTAACCCGTCATATTTCCTCATATCCAGTCATGTTATTCTTCCCTTTCAAACAAGATGCGCATCCATGAACTAGAACAGCCCGGTTCTAACAATAAAACAGTGGCGGGTTGAGATGAAGGGGGTCGGAGTAGGGGAGGGGGGGGGGGGGGGGAGATTGGGAGAGCTCCGGGCATGACTGAGTCCTGAGAGGACTGAGGGTGGTGGTGGTGGTGCCAGTGGTAGTGGTTGTGACAGCAGCGCACAAACAGCTTTATTATTCAAGGGCCGGCGCAAGGTTTCATCAGAATTCTGGCACACACAAAAGGGGACAAAAGTTCCCCATACCGGAGCATCTTATGATAAATGCATGACAGGAGGCATCATGGGGGAAAGAAAGCTGCAGGAGTACCAGGGAAACTTGTAGGGCTGCGTCATCAACTTTTCATCCCTCAAAATCGGTTTCAGTAACACTGCTGTGCGACATGATTCTCCCAGTGCAGCGTTCGGTGCTAACATTTTTCTAGGCCCTTCTCTTAATCCTCCCCCTCCCCCAATCCCCACCCCATCCCCAGCAAGGAAAAAATAAATGCACTGTAGAACCAGACACAGACCCCCGGCCTCAACGTGCTGGAACTGCTAAGTCGGGGACAAACACAGCACTACAGTGGAGCAGGAACCCCTGCTGGCTTCCTCGGAATACTGTAATGTGAACACGGAGGAAACGTGCGGCTTATTCTCCATGACAAGAAAACAACACAGAGCTGTGTATTCTATTCATGAAGCCCATGAACCATCAGCAGGAATACTCAGCTTGTGTTAGGGAAGCATGTGTGACATTACCAAGCAGGAAGCGATGAATAAAAAAGAATGGGAGGGGGAAAGGAATAAAATGTTTAGTGTTTCAAAGGTCCTTTCCATTAGCGGATGTCAACATATTATTACAATCAAAACATACAGGGTGAAATGCAGGGTGACAGTTAATCGAGGCTGGGAGAATATCTGCCGACGCGTGGCTGCTATTCAGACCATGCAGGCGTGCGTCGTACACCCACACACACACACCCCTGCTTTGGCAGGGAGAGGGTTCTATAGCTTTAATGTGTACTACGTCAGCACTGTTACGAGGTAAACCGATGAGCCTGATGGAGAGTCCTAACATGCACACGTTTAAGTATGGGAGAAAGGGATGATTGTGGTGGTTGTGCTTTGCAGTCAATGGAGTGCGTTCTCCAATCCTCTTTGGTGTATTCTGCCACGGCCGATTGGATAACCATGGAGAGGTTTCTAATCCCTTTAACCCCCGCTACAGCACAGCTCCCGCTTCGGCTTCCCTGGCATCCGCACGTAAACATGTGAGGATGTGTGCGTGTGGATATGTGCGCGAGCATGTGCAGTCAGTATCCCACCTGTCGAGATTTGACGTAAACAAGAGATGATGCTCGTGGTCGTGCTCAAGAGTCAACGCCTCAGAGTGTTGCAGAGACACACGCCATCAGGTGACTGCAAGAGGAGTTGTCTAATGATTGAGTCCTTAGAAAATAGTGCTGATGGAACACATTTTGCTGCCGGGCCAGACTAATGACCCCTTATCCAGCCTTCGGTGTAATAGAATAAATGCCAAAAACTTTGTGCTAACACAGTGAAGTTTGCTTTAAATATTTTATTCAAATGCGGATCTTCATCGAATATTGTTGTACTAAAAGCAAAGAGCTTGTAAGCAGATAGTATCATGTGTCCAAATGTAATGTATTCACCAAAATGCTGAAACCATTACAGGTTAAACAAGAAAAATATGTTTCGTGTTTTTTTCATGTCGCATGTAATACATTTCTAAAGGGCAACACAATTTATAAACCATTGATTTTCATCATTATTTAAGAAAGAGTCATTTTCTGGACGCAGACTGCCACAGGTCAGGGCACATTACAATGTATTTATGGCTGGTTGATGGGGTAACAGGTATAAGGCTCACAGCCTTTGCTGTAGTTTCACAATCGATTAATGTACTACGATACTAGCTGGTTTCATAGACAGCATATATTATGCTTTCAAGAAACAGTCTGTTGTAATGGCTGAAAACATGCTATACAATTAGGCTATTTGCTTCTTCTTTTTTACTTTGATTGGGATTATAACAAATTCATTGCAAACTTTAAATGCATTTGTGTTGTAGTGTTAAATTGCTTACAATTACGTATGTTTAACAAAGTTTCATAGTTGAAGCGAAAAGAGCAAAAGATTTGCAGAGAGTTCATAGGTTTAAAGTCTGAATGGATTAAGCGTAGCATAACTTTTTACATAATAGCATACTTTTTTTACGTAACAACATTTTTAAATAATAATAGATTATATAAAAGTAAACTAAAGTGATAATAAAGTGATAGTCTGAACCTAGGCCTAGTATTATGATCAGTTATTAGTCTAGAGTAGTAGAAGTAGTAGATGCGGTTTAAGCATGATAAATAGTAGAAGTAGCATGATAGTAGAAGGGTTTATGGTAGTGCATGCAGATTGAAGAATCAATCTAAAATAACACTGCTTGAGCAAACATACCCGCCAATATTTATTTGGGATTATCGAATCCCACATATGGAAATCATTGCTCATTTCAAGGTCTCAACACTACTTTATTTTGGAACGGTCTTGCAATAAATTTGAGGCTGCGTTACAAATAACAAAATGTTCTTTGCATGAGCCAAGAAATGTCTGGCAACAATTAATAAAAAATAAGAAATAGCAGTGTTTGTTCTTTCACATCTTAAGTAATCGGTATTGGTAAACATCATATTGCCAATAACAAGTCCTTATTAATCACAAGATCTCTTTGTTATTGATCAGTTTAATGTCAACCATTTAAATACACTGACCATCATGAGTTTATGGTTAGAAATCTATATTTAAAAAAGGTTCTGCTGCCAAATAGCTTAACTTGGCCATTAATTAGAAACTGACGGTACCATTTTGGCACAATCTAATAAATGCAGTTAGTATTAAATGCACACACACATTAGTGATAGTAATTATTCAAGAGATATACAGAATTGTTAATTCACTGTTTGCCATGTGAAAAAGAGCTGTGTTTTATGTATACTTGACAGATTAATACGATGCACTGTAATTGTAACAGGTTGAGCTAACATGAGGGCAACGATGTGTGTTTTCTTTGAAATCTACGGTTAATACTAAAACTCAAGAGTGTAGTTATATGTAGCTGGGGACTTATAAGTCATTGTGGCCCTGAAGTACATACCATATGGGCCGACACATCCAAGAACTATGGTCCAAAACACTCTCCAATTTGGATGGCCATTTCACAGTCTTTAATGTTCAATAATGACTATCATCACAGCTTGACACCACTTCAGCGCCAATAGTCCAGTCAGCAGGTTTCTGTGGGTGTTGATGATGGTTACAAAGACATGAGGTAAACAGTCTTTGAGGACTTTACTTAATACCCATAATCTGCTTTGACTCTACACAGAATTAGTAATGGTTGCAGGAACTGCTTCAAAGTGGTTGCACTCTGACCCCCAGACAAGTCTCCGTCCAGATTTACCACCCAATGTATGGATCTCACGTGACTTATGGCAGACAATCTGCACAATATATGCTCCACTGTATAGTGGAAGCAGTGTCAGAGATTGTATTAAAAATAGACGCATGCAAGAATGTGTGGTGTGTGGCTGAAGTGTGCAATTATACCACATTCGATTATTTCTTAGTTTGGTGTTGTGAAAAAATGTCCAACTGCTATTCTAAGGGACATACTCAAGGTTGTTGATTACTCAAAGATAAGCCTGCTGACAGCAACATTAATCCATTCACACACATATGTGCTTTTTCAATCGAATGCGACAAAATGGCCTTTTAAAAGCAAGAGAAATACTGTTCGATTAATTATATTATATATCCATGGCAGAAATATAACATTCTCACAAGCTCTGCGAAACAATGCGTAGTTAAACGAAAATGTAGTGGATATTTTTTTATGGCAAAATACTACTTTAGTTCTTTACTGTAGTTCCTGGCCTAGATGTTGATAATAAAAACGCATGCCACAGCAATTACAACAGGCTTTGAAATTTCAAGTCAACTTGAACGACAAGGACAGCAAACATCAAACAACAGGTGGTGATGGTTATGTCTGCTGGTGCATCTTTGCTCTTGGTGCAGAAAGAAAAAGAAAGAACTGAGCTGCTGTCAAAAAAAGTCACACTCTGCTGGACTTTATTCAGATCCTGCCTTTCCCTCACACGCAAGCTCCTTGAAACTTGTGAGGACTCCAAGTTCTGCCAAATAATTGTATGAAAGTTTAGAAAATGGCCACGGATGGGTGTGTTTGCCCATTGGGAACTGTGCCCCTTTGCTTCCCTCACGTGTTCCTCCCTTGCAACTCTCCTGGTCTGACCCAATCCCAATGAGAGAGGGGGAGATAATGACCAGGCGGGCACAACTCAGCGAGTCTGCCCCAGCAAGATGAGCAAAAATGGAATTGATTTGAAAAACCTGCGTCTGCCTGGGCTGAAGTATAGGGGATTATGGTGCAGGCTGTACTTATGCTGTGTCCCTGTACCCCAGCACCCCATCCCCCGCCCCTCCACGTCCTTCTTCATAAATTCCACACATCAGGGTGAGATCATTTTCCTGCCCTATCAGCTTTGCTCTGTGTCCCCTATCCATCATTCCATCCATCAGTTTTGGTTTTCTGTGGTGTTCTTCTGGTTGATGTTTTTTTTCACGTTAATCATTGTCCCGTTTTAATCAATCTTTCACCCAGTTGTGGACATGCTTTGGTCTCCAAATTAGGTCAAGAATGAACTGCTGGACTGGCTGAAAGAGAGGGGAAAAAAACCCTGGATAAGATGAGAGATGAAGAGATGCTGAGGCAGAACGATGCCCATGGTGGCTCTGAAAGGAACACAAGGGCAGAAAAGCAGCCGTCCCCAGGGGGCTGGACATACCAAATTATCACACGCAGTCGCCCTCCACCGAGAAAGGCAGACATTGATCCTATTCCCGCAGCTGATGAAAATCAAGAACCCAGCATGGGAGGTATTGCAGAGAGTAGAACCATGAACGTGAGAATGGTGGTGAAAGTAAACACTAGTGAGTTTACATGGTGAATACAAAGAGAATATCGTGCCTTTTTTAATCAAAATGCAGCGTTGTTATTCCAGGTACAACTAGCATTCAAGTTATTTTCATGCAATGAATTACTATTTATTCATTTCAAATGAATGAAAATGAAATCTTACTCTGTTAAGATCTCAATGAGCAAACTTCATTGCAATAGCTGTTGCTCTCAAAATGAAGTGCCTAGTGAGGTTTTCTCATTTTGGGGAGGTTTTTCCCTTGAAAAGGAAGAAGTTTAAGCCAGTGTAGGTAGATGTTTTACAAATTCAATTTTTTTCTAGCATTTTTTGCAATTGTATGTTTGAATACATTTAGACAAATTAAAGCTATTTAGCTATTCAGTCATATGGATTTGTCCAAATATATTTACAGTATCACACAGCGTCGACTTTGCTTCGAGCTAAAATGAATCTGTATTCTGAGGAATTGGTTTAGTTTTTTCACACTCTTACTCAAACTCTCAATACAAGGTCAGAATTTGAACTTATGGGAAAGGAGGGAAGTGAAAAGAACATAAATTCCCGATGCTAGCAAGCAGCAGGCTATAGTGGCAGGTATCTAGAGCACAGGTCTCAGCACCAGTTTCCAGCAGGCCACCAAAAGTAACAAAAAGTTCTGTCAGTAAGGCTACCAATAATCTAGGACAGGTTCAGATGGAGAGCATCCCAGCTAACTGTGTCATCTGTAGTTATGTTTGTGGCCATAGTTGTGGGTAACTAGAGCACAGGGATTAGCAGGTGTGTTCTAGCACAGGAGGCACATCTGCCCATTAATCTGCGACAGTCCAGGGTGGATCAAGGTGTAGAGCCCCCATAGCTCTCTGTGCTGCCACAGAAGCAGTGTTGATGTTTGCCGACCAGTAGTAGAAGGAAGAGGTGACCAGGGACAAGCATGTATGGGGGTGCAGCAGGTAGCGAGCCAGCTGAGGGGATATCCTGGGGCAGGTTAATTTGTAGTGCAGGCAGAAGAAGGACGACTCTCCAGCACAGTGAGCAGTCATCAAATGGCCTCCGGGCCAGTGGTCAAACTCACAGCATCAAGTCTGCACCACTGTTTTTCCAACATGGTACTATAACAAAAGAGTAGCAACCAAGAGGCTATCAGCATCATGGTATGGTGGTTGCGTCTTTCTGGCTTGGGAAGGCCAATTATAACGCTTAAAGCAATTAAAGAAGGTTGTGTTTTTTTTCCCACCAGAACATCTAAACAAGACTTAAGGGAAGCTTTGTTTGTATCACTCGGAAAGATGCATCCAGCAACACATTTATATGATTAATATTGGAAATGTTTCTTTTGGACAACAAAAAATCTGTCTTCCTTTGGCGATATAGATTGCATAGCATCTTTCATTAGTCACATTTCAGTGGCTGTGTAATAAAGGAGTTCCTAGCCAACTTCCAAGACACAAATGCCTGAAAGTAAGACTCAAATTATAAGGCACACAACCCTTATGTTGTTGGGGAGACAGATCCTCTGGGGAAGAAACCAATGCTGACCGATCGTCCTTAAAACCAACGTGCACAGAAGCGGATATTGTCACAGCGTAGATAATTGACCTGGAGGACAGCAATAACACAGCCTGTGTCATTACTGCTTTAATAAGCTGTTCAATTTGCAGTCTTTCACTGCAAACTGGCCTTTGAGGCCAAGTACATGGCAACAGGGAGAAAAACGGCATTAAAAAGTAAACTAAACAGACAAAATGACATAAACTAACCCACATGAGGAAACCTTTATATCCCTATAATGTTGACAATGACCAGAAATGTCCAATTCTCTGCAAAATATCAACGGAAAACACATTCCAACAACAGACTTAGCATTTAGTGTGCTTTGATTGATGTTCTTGCTTCCCACTGGGGAATGGTGTGTAAGAGGTCCAATTCCCTTCCCGTTACACCTTTAAAGGGGACCACAGTGCAGTATCCATATAAGGTGAATACCCAGTCCATCTTCCAATACTGTTAGAGCGAAATTATTGCAATAACAAACCAATGTATAAAAAGCAAATACAAAACTAATAAAAAATGAACAAAGAGAAAAATTAAATGTAATCGTAGCTACCTTTATTTTTTTATTTGCTGAAGAAACTGTTCTTGTTTTGAATTGGTGATGTAATCCTCTTAATGTGGAGACAGACAGTCTTTATGCCTTTGACATGATGAGGATTGACCACTTTGACCAAGTGTGCGGTGAAGCAAGAGGGTCAAGGGTTAAGTGTAGCTAAGTCTAGATTGTAATGCCTTAAAGGGGAGTACTGCCATACGCATTGCCAACATACTACCTACTATGTTACAGTAAACTCTTCGAACAGTTATTCCTCACTCTAAAATGTGTGCAATGTGTGTGGGTGCGTGTGTGAGAGTAAGTCGGACCTGTATTATCCAACAGCATTGACCGTTTTGAAGCATAGTAAAATGGAAAATCGTTAATGATTGCAAACATGAATGCTGTGCAATTGCTTATTTAGTCGTGACACTCAATATTCCTCCTGCGTATGCACGGCAAAAACGCGTCAATCATCCACATCCTTTGCGAGAAGCCCAAATCAAATGCCATCAATACAATCTCCGTCGATAAAAAGTTTCGCGTGTGAGCTGGGGTTGAAAGAGTTTTGTTATTTATTCAGCATGACATTGTTCTGGGCCCTGGTAAACAAACAAATGTCCTTTCCCAATTCAGCGGCGCTGCGACTTGCTGCTTTGTGTTCTGTCGCAGCAGCGTCCCGGCCGCACGCTGTTCGTCCATTCTGCCGGCTCTGCCTCCCCTCTGGTGCGGTGAATGTCACCGCTGCCGCTGCCGTGCCCCGCGGAAGCACCACGAGCTATATTACACCCGTGGGTCACCAATATCCACTCAGCCTTCACGAAACCTCTCTCAGGGAGCCAGATACACTTTCCCCTGCTCCACGGATTACCAGCCTTGCACCTCCTTTTAAAGTTTTCCCGTGTCATTGGCTATGTGTCTTTGTATGCGCGTGCTTGTGTCTGTTGTTCCACCCAATCCTACTTGCTAGATGGTGACGGGCTGTAAAAAGTGTTTATTTTTGTAATTCTGTACTCCTTTGAAATAACCACAAGGGGCAATGCCTGCTGTGACCGAGGAACTGTGAACCCGATCAGTGCAGGTAGAAAGCAAACCTTTGACAGTTTGACGAGAGAGAGACTCGGGACTGAACACTTGTGAAGTGATAGCAACTTAAAGAAACACTATGCGCCTTCAAGGCCCTCCCATCACACCTTGATCGACACATAAATAGGCAGATCCACAGGTACTATGCATGGATGAGTGTAGCAAAGGCAGAACAAATGTGATTTGGAGACAAAGAGCTGGGGCTCATGGAAGAGTTCAACAGTGACTGATTCTTATTTAACTAATTTGATCAGCCGCCATTGGGTAAGAGGAGACCTGTTTACAAGGTGGAATCCATTCATTTGATTTATTTTTGTGGTCTCTCTTTCTATGTGTGTGTATGTGTGTGTGTGTGTGTGTGTGTGTGTGTGTGTGTGTGTGTGTGTGTGTGTGTGTGTGTGTGTGTGTGTGTGTGTGTGTGTGTGTGTGTGTGTGTGTGTTTGAGAGAGAGGATACAGAGATAAACATAAAGAAAAAGTATATAAATAACAAGATAAGAGAGTTAAATAGAGCGAGAGGGGGGGGGGGTTGGCTTTAAAAATATTATGGTATGCGAGCCTTGACAGTTGAACCTGTTAATTATAACTGCTTTTACTTCCGAATATTTTGGTTCTGTAAATACACACAAGGCAGTGAGAAAACAAATTAACCAGGGCGAGGGAGATCCTCGAGGTATGTGGGTTTATTAGGATTTTTCACTTACACTTTGCCGATCCTATTTTAGGCAGGGTAAGAAAAGGAGGATGCACGAGGCAAAGCTCCCTGTTTACCAAACCTCCTTATAAACCCGCTCTGCGCGCTCGTGCCCTGTCAAAAACACATGCAACTCCGGGTCACGTGACCACTGTCATCCGCACGTCGCATCAACGCGATTAACTTGACAGCTTTCCTTTGTATCGGGAGGCAATTCAATAATGTGTGTCCGAAGCTATATCTAAGAATAAAAAACTGTCTCGACAGAGACATGATGTAGCATAGATGCTCCATAGATACTCCAGATACTCGAGTCTTCTCAGCCTCAGCCTCCTTATGACACACACACACGCACACACACACACACACACACACACACACACACACACACACACACACACACACACACACACACACACACACACACACACACACACACACACACACAGTGTGACGCATTTCGACTTGCAACTTAATAAAGGGCAAGATGCATGTGAATGGATAAGGAAAATCCACGACACTCGAATCTACAATCACTTTTTAAAAGACGTGCGTGCTACTGGTCGACTCTGCTGCTTGAGCACACGAATCAACCCCAAAACGCCTCTTGTTGAAAATGGATGAAGTTGGTCTATGGTTCACTCGTGTAAATACGGCATATGCATTAGGCTAGAAGCAAACACTTGGACGGAGATCCGTCCATGATGAGACCACCGTGGTCCAGTCAGCAACCTCCCCCAGGAGGAGGCTGCTGCTGCTGCTGCTGCTGCTGCGAAGCAACGGAGGAAAGTTGGGACTCGCTCTTACCTTATCACCGCTGTGTCGCCCTGGCGGATGGTGATGTTGTCGGTCGCTCGCTGCATATCCACACTCCGGACGGGGAATCCTGTTGGGATGAGACAGAGGAGTCTGAAAAAAGAAACCTGCAACTGCCTCCAGCACGACTTGCGTCCGACCTGCATTTTCGCGGGGGGGGGAGCGAACTTGGCGAGCTATATAGATCCAACAACAGGAAAATAGAGTTGTCCAAACTACTCGAAAACGCGCGGTGCGTGGACCCACGTGGGACGGACGCACTGGAACGAGCTTGATACTCGCGAGGATGAAAGAAAAATACTTCAAACGTGTTGTTTACGACGTTTCTATGTAGTCCACTGATGCGTAAGTGCGGCGAAAGCAGCTGCGACGATGGAGAGGCGCGATTCAGAGGGTGGGGATTCAGCTCTCGCGCTCTCTCTCTCTCTCTCTCTCTCTCTCTCTCTCTCTCTCTCTCTCTCTCTCTCTCTCTCTCTCTCTCTCTCTCTCTCTCTCTCTCTCTCTCTCTCTCTCTCTCTCTCTCTCTCTCTCTCTCTCTCTCAGATTATGTAGCACTCGAGCACAAATCGCATTGCTGCCCTCTTCACGATACTTTGATGCTCGCGTGCTCGTTGTCAGGACAACAGCACCACCTGAGGTCCTATTTTGTTAGACACAACTCTTCGGACCATAAAAAACAACAACGAGTAACCTATAGTTCAGAGAAGTTCAGGGTCACGTATAAATTCATAATCTACTCTAATCGACCCCCGTCTGTGCTATTCTATTTTGCACTAATTGAAGAACGCAGAACGTGTGGCCGAATACTTGAATGTTGTTGTCTGGCTTCCCCCAATCCACGTTTCCACTGTAATTACTACCGAATGATAAAAAATAAAAAATAAAAGGGCTGATCCTGTGGGTCAAACATAATCTGGTGGCCAGATGCGGGGAAGCCAATCCATGAATAGCTTAAGCAGACGTAATCTGTTTCCGTCTAGACCCATAGCTCCATACATAATTACTGCCTTTTTAGCCAAAGCAGGCAGGTTTTTTAAAAAAAAAGTAAGGTGTGTGACTTTAACTTGATGAGGAATGCAAATGCAGAATGAGCTTCACTTCTTGCCAATCAGGTATGAGCTAAATAAACCCAAATCTAATGCTCATCCGGAGACATGCTTAATGAATTGCAAAGTGACAATTAAGGCAACACATTTAGCATTTTATTAGATTCAGGGAAATAAATTAATACTAATGCGTATCATTGGAATTCACAATGTATCTCTTTCAGCATCTCCTCTGAGATGGTTCTCGCTCATATTGTTGTTCATACAAACAGCTAAAGTCTTCCTTAAACTGGCACATGCACTTGCTATTCATCGGTTTGCCATTGTTCACACCATTCACATTATAGATCATCTTAACTGAAATGCAAATTAAGCGTTAGACTTGCATATCAATAGCCTACATCCCTTAATCTGAATTAAATATGTTATAATTGTTCCCGGGAGCAAAGGAAGAAATAATCCCTTTACAAACAAGATATGTCAGAGCGAGGGAGAGAAATAGAAAAGCACTGTGGTTAAGCTTTATCTTCAGTGTCAGCACATTTTAAGCAGCCGGCCAGACGCTGCAGACTGACATTACAGGGGGTGCTCGCGGCGCCATTGGCCAAACACACAAGCACGAGGGATTTACATAAAGTTATACACCATCATAATAACACATGGGGAATCGGCGGGGGAATTTACAGGAATTATGGGTATTTATGGGATGTTCACAAGCAAATATTAGTGAAATAAGCATTGACTCAATCTAGTTGCAACTGCAAATCTACTGCCATTGTTCCCTGGTATCCAGCACTGGTTGGTGACTTGCCTCTGAAATGCAAAGAGTTGCAGCAATTCCTGTCCGATTTCAGGGTTTATGAGCCAGGCGATGCATTAAGACCAATTTAAAAAGGGTTGTGTCGGGTCCTGCAGGAGCAGTGAGCGTCGCCCCCCCCTCCCCCCCCCCCCCCCCCCCCTTGCATACCGATTTCCACAGGAATCGCTTTTCTGTTGCCTGTTAACAGCATTTCGAGGGAGAATTTATCAAAAGCCTTCTATGATTTCAGAGGGAGTCAGAGTGAGAGAGGGGGGAGAGCGAGATGGACAGATAGAGAGAGAGAAAGAGAGAGAGAGAGTAATAGCAACCTGTTTGGTGTTTCAGAGGAGGGGAGGGTGGGGGAGGGGAGGGGGTTGGAGAGAGTGACTCTGACCAATCCCTTACAAAAGCCATGGGATCCCTTTCTCCTTCCTGGGACTTGAGAGCTAACACCCACACACACACACACACACACACACACACACACACACACACACACACACACACACACACACACACACACACACACACACACACACACACACACACACACACACACAGAAGATTATTATCATGCTAGTGGGAGACCCACAGTTGTTTTGGAGAACTGTGATTCAGACAGAATTGCTGATTCAGCCTGCTGAGCTGTAAAGAAGGTACTCGATTTCAATACACATACTCTTCCTCACTATTGGACATTGCAGATCTCCATAATGAGACCAGAAAAAAACTCCTAATGCAACTGTCAAGTCGGAAATAGCGTTCGGCAAACAAAGGTTCATTGGATCCGAAAAACAAATTGTACGCTTCGCAAAATTAGGTAAAACAACCAAAGCCATAATTACTGGGTCTCTGTTTATTCAGGAATACATGCAAAAGTAGCACTTTTATTGTATTGAATAATGAGACAAAGTACTGCCATCAGAAACAACAGTTAAAGGCTCAACCTGTTTTCCATCCGGTTATACAATCTTCTTCTCCCCATCACACAGTAAAGCACAGGAATACTCCAGCAGAGAAGGCCTGCAGTAGAGCATCTTCTCCCTGCTTGTCAACGTCTTTTCTCTGCGTTTGACATGGAAAAGGACATAATAACTGTCAAAAACAATAATACAACATAGTCGATATACAACTATATTCTTGCCCTCTTCTGGAATCTCTTATCTCGTCGCAAAGAGGAGAATGGGTTTCTTTCCAGGCGCAAAATCCCTGTCAGTTTTGTGCCAAGATCTCCAGACACTTATGTGCATGGGCAGCATTAGTGACACTATCATGTTGTTATGGAGAAGATGGCCATCCACTATAAAATAAGTGACGGTCATCTGGGTTAAGGAGTGGATAATGAGGCATGCACCAAAGCGGCAGTGAATGCCGACTGATTTCATGCTCGTTACCTAACGAATATATTCACGAACACATCTCTCAGTCCGACCACAAAGGCATTGGTCTGTAATGATGGGGAGGGGTGTACACTGTCACTCCTTGGAATGAAGCAGTGAAGAGCAGAGAGGAGAAGGCGGATCCATGTTTCATGCTATAGCCTGGGGCACAACAACACCAATGCTTTACTGTCTGCCGTTTTTGTTTTTAATTAGGAATATTTTATGACATGTTGTTTGTGTGAGGCTGTTTAAATATGGGGCTGCATTGATTTAATTGCTCATCAGGGCAGCTGTGTTGCACACTGGCCAAACACACAATGCATGTTGGGATGCAAACAAACCAAATCTTCTTTGGATCACTATGGAGATATGGAGATAAGCAGCTGCTGTCTGATTCGATTATTTTTGCAGTAGCATCATGATTAGATAGTGAAAATAACCCCATGTTTACGATCATTAAACTACAATCGAACAAAACTAGCCTGGCATCGCTAGACGACTTGCAATTAGTGTGTGGAACCTCTCAATTTCCAAAGGGCGTCACCAACGGGTATAGACCAACATGGCTCTGGATGCAATTGGAACCAATCACAGCAAGGAAAGGGAAGTTGTGTGTTTTTATTTTATTGAAAATATACAGTCCAGTTTGTTGAAAACTGTTTAGATTGAATCAACAGACCTTTCTACGTCAGCGGCAGCCATCTTTGTTCTTGTTGAAAACGCCCCTTTGGCGCTGCTCTGCACTGGCATCGTATTTATCCCCCCTCATATGAGATGAATGATCGTGATTGGCCGGTCTATCATGTACCGGGCAGAAATCTTTTTGTATGGGAGCGGAGCCAGACCTTATCCGCAGAGCAAATTAAACATGAGCTTGTGAGATTCGTCTGGTTTCCGGACTAGAAAAAAATGAGGCGAACCAAAAAAGTGAAGCTCTGTTTCCCTCCAATCTTCTGTAACATATGAAGCTCCCTCTCTGCATTTAAACTAAAAATCTCTGCGGCTCACCTAAAACCAAGCCAAGTGACGCCTTACTAAATCATGAAGAAGCCCTCTGAGCACAGGCAGGCCGGGGTGAGCTGGCTATCTTTATCTGGCGTTTGCTCCGACACAGCTATGCCGTGTGAGGGCAAGTTACGATCAACGTTTAGATAAACAGAAGCACCGGGAGCCATTTGCACTTGATGAAACTTGAAAAACTAGCTGTGATCATAATTGTTTTTTTAAAAAAGAAGGCTGATACTGAGGACAAAACAACATCCTGTCCATTTCTTCCAAGCCTTCAATGAGAATAAGCAACACAATGTAAGCCATCAAGTGATTTGAGGCAGAATGGTAAATGTTCTTCCATGCATAGAGTTGTGCAAAGCATGCGTGATGCATTTTTTTGGGATATGAACCATATTGCATTTCTGTTCATATCTAGGGTTAGCACAATGTATTTGTGCACTTGTTTTTGGCCCTTGGACATATTTCCATTGCCGACCTTTAAAAAGTTCCCATAACAAACTGCAGACGAAGGAAACCATTCAACCAGCGCCTCACACAATGTTATGAATACATCTGTTGGGCTTTGCCAATTAAATGTACACTCTGTGCCCAGATAACCAGCTTTACGAAACCGAACTATGTCTGGGTACTCTGTCCTTCTGAGGGTGAAGCCCATCAAACTGTGTAGCGAGGGGCCTGAGTCGCTGTCCGTGGTCCAGATCTAGTTCACTCTGCACTCTGCAGGACTCGTTCTCCCCTGATGTGTCAGTTCCTTTAGGAAACACACAACACCGTCTAACTATTTAGAAAGACAAACTTTATTTTCACGCCATGTAAGATATGACTCAGTTTTGTTTTGTGACTAAAGTGCCCCTGCCTCTTCCCCAAAGTATTCAGTTATGACTCTACCAAAAGGTACGCCGACAAGGGACGATGCCATGCTCAAACCACACGACCAAAAATGAAAAAGAAGTGTGAATAGATATTTCTCATACATTTCCGCTTGCATTGCCTTCACTGTGGGGTTGCTATAGTCCTCTGGCTGAATATCAAGAAGATGGACAGATGCAGCATTGGAAACCGCTACAAGGAGGGAGCCTGCGATAGATGAATAATAATGCAGCAGAGTCTGTTTGGAGGAGGTAAACAGAGGAAGATCCTTAATTTTAACAGCTAGAGAAATAGTGTAACAGAGATGCGCCTTGGGACACATGCTTTATTGGAATCCACCGGAGAGCAGCATAATGAAGTCTAACGGAAACCATGAATAATCCCTCTCAAGAACTCTTATGCATTTGGTCTTCAAAGGGAAATCAGGAAGCAGACAATTACCTCCATGTTGGGGCTTGCTTTAAAGTCATCAAACGGATAAACAAATGAACACGTAAACAAGCCATAAATAAGGCAGAAAACCACCCCGGAAAAGACGTTTAAAAATACCACCACACATTTCTGTAACTTCTAGTAACTACAGAAGGTCTGTGCCATGCGTAATAATTACGAGGCCAAGGCGATGTTAACAACTCTTCTTTGAGGAGAGAGGGAGAACCGCAGTGGAATGTTGATTCTCCCTCCCCTGTTCTGTATCGAGGGCCGCATGAAAACAAAGTGGCATCTTGTGCTGCTGAAGACTATGGAAGATCAACGAGCCTGGACCCGCACAGGATTGCTTTTATTCTCGCCGAATAAGGTCTGTGTCAAACGATAAGAGGCTGCATTAGTGCACCTGCACACAAGGAATAGAGTGTGTTTGGGTGTGGGTTTGAGTGTGTCTGTGTGTGTGTGTGCGGGCGTGTGCGTGCGTTTGTGTGCCGAAAGAATAAAGATAGAGTGTTTTCCTTGTCTTCATGGAAATGGAGAGCATGCATAATCTGCACTGGCATTCCTATCAAAACCTTGTCTCGCTAGCAAAATGCTCGATGCGCAGTAAAGAAGGGGGCCAGCAACATACTCAGCAGTATATATGAATGTGCATGCACATGTACTGTACACACACACACACAAAAAACACACAGACACACACACACACACGCAAACACACACACACCCACAGATACAGGGATACATACCCAGACACAAACACACGTTCCCCCACACACCTTTTTTGTGTCAGCATATCAGAGAAGCATATGTATTGATTATGGCTACACGAAAAAAATAAACAATAGGCAATATTTCGAAATTTGAGTTGTAAATATCCTGCATTGCAAACCAAATAGATTCAATAGATTCTTTAGAGAATCCTATTTAAGATTAATACTGTCAAGAGATGAATTACCAGAATATGACTTTGGTGGTTCGATTTGTGATGCTGTGTGCTTCACTTTGTGACTTGTTGCTGCCAAGTTAGACATATACATTTAATTTATAAAGCTATAACATTCATGAAACTGTTTAGACTAAGCCGTCAAATACATATTGAAAATTTAAGTCAACCTTTAAATTACTAACTTTGTGTTCTCACTTGTAAACACCAGGAGTTTCAGGCCTGGTAAAGTGACTTGTGTAAAGGGCAAATAAAAAAAATGAAGGCAAATAATCTTTCTCAGAAGGTTAAACTTACGAAATGCCAGTCACACTTCCCAACTAATCACCCGTGTAACTCTATTCTTGCCTTGGGATGTCTATTGTCTATTAAGATATATGTGATGTGTGTTTCATTCACAAGAAAGTCTAACTGCTCCGACACAATGCCTACCTGTGGAAAAAGAGCCAACAACTTTCTGACTAAACCAAATATAACCCCTCAAACAAGAGCCAAAAAAGGTAAGGCACAGAGACAAGGCACTGACAATCTATATCGGTTTCCAAAACATAAACACAAAACTTTGTCTTTGTACAAAGTGTAATGATAGCTTGGTGTTTGTGTACGTGTGTGTGTATCTATGTGTGTGTGCGTTGGTGTATTTGTTTATACCAATGCATTCATTGGACTGTGTGGATAATGGCTGTATGTGAGCATCCACTTTGATGTCATATCCAAACTATGAAGAGCCAGTGTGCCAAAAGCTATTTGGCTCCCAAGCTAAACTGTAAACATAAATGACCAATCAGTTGGGGCGAGAGGAGCTAAAACAACAGTCATTTGCATAAAAAGCCACATTGACTTATGCTTAATGAGTTTAACAAGGCCACAAACAACAGACAAAGACGCCTACTCATTGTTGCACTGCTGCCTACGCACGGTGTTTCACCTTATTATCTATGTCAATAGACAATAGGGATGACACCTTACTCCAAACCTATTATAAGCAGATACAAGCAGGAGGACGGCAGAACGATCAACCGAACAGTAAATAAAAATTTATTCAAAGAGAAATCTTGCATGATTTCAGATGTGAGCCAGGGTGGCCTGTGAACTGCTGCATGACTCCTCCGCTCACATCACGCATTACATGGAAAGGGAGAGAGGAAACTAATCTCGTCTGGGTCAATTGGCAATGTAAATTCTCCCGGCGCGGCGCCCGGTCTGCGGTGCGGGGAGGCTAATCATACGGCGAACGTCGGTGAGCGTGCATCGGGGTCCACGGTTTGACCTGAACACTTAGCGGCACGCCGTCATCCGTCTCCTCGCTCAGAGATGGAGATCCAGACCGCCTCCTTGTCCCTGACGCCTCAATCTGGAGGCAGGGGGAAGTAAATAATGGCCGCTTTTGACCAGAACCTGGCAAGGAGGTTCATTTCTTCTGCCTACTGTTCAGTTCTCATGGAAATACTCAAGGATGAGGTCTTTCTTCAGACTGGAGTTGTTAGATATGTCACCAATTTATTTGCGAAAAATAAGGGGAGGAGTAAACAAGCCAGACAAAGATATTTGAGGATACGACAAGGTGAAGAAGAAGCAAGGATAATGTTTAAACTAGATTTGGACCCTTGGACTTTGTATCTATCCTGCAGATGCACTGTGAGGCAATGCCAAATCATTTATGAATGGTAAAATAAATTGCAAATAGATTTTACTGAATGGTAAAATGGTTTAAATAATTGTACGAATGTGGGCATCAAGGTGAGACTGTGTTATATATCATTCCACACCTTTACACAAATAACCTCCTACTTTATACTAAACAAAAATATAAACACAGTGCCCAGAGCTTTCAATAATAAGAGGAAATCATTTTTGAAGAATAATATTCCACACCTTAAAAACCTTGAACAACAACTCTCCATCTAGTCCAGGCATCCATATTGGTAGTTCCTGGTGTGTTTTTGTGTGGATCACAGCATTTTACGCTGACACTGAACCTACTGTCAGAGCTTCCCACACACAGCTCTTCACATGGCAGCAAATCGAACCAAGATCAGACACCAGTCGACCAGCACCCGAGAAAGAAAATTAGGGGGGGTGTTTTTTTTTTCTTCTTCAAGCCTCTGATTGGCAGCCTCTCTTTGAACTTCCCTTGGTGTGACATGTAGGTCTTAACATTATTTTTCTTTTTTTGATCCGCAGCTTGAGTTGTCCGCTTCAAAATCGTTTGAGGAGCAATTTCCAGTAAAGTGAACTTTCCCTGTGTCGGCTGGTAGATGAGGACGCCCTGCGAGGCGGGGTGGATATCAGTCCGTCTGTAGCGCGGCCCCCCAGGCCATAGTCTGCAAATTGATCGCAAGGGATTCCTGTGGGGGGGATGGTGGGGTCTGTTCAGAGGCAGGTGGAGAGAAAGATCTCTGGTCCCAAAAGCTGTAGACATGTCTGGGTTTAGATAAACACAACAGTCCAATGAGGGCCCCCAGGTATGCAGACTTTTACCAAATGAGCAGCCTCCAACCTGAATGACAGTTCAGGCAGTTAGTCAATATGAACCAGAACGACCCATATGAACGTTCACTGGTACAGCGGCCCCTCCCGAAGCAACAGCAAAACGTCACACATTTCAATATTCTGTCTTCCAAAACGAAGTGGATGACATTTTCATTGGAAAATAAAACAACTTGAGATAGTTTTGGCATTAGATTGCACTTTGACAACATTTCCAGCAATACATTTGTATTTTATCAATTAATGCAAGTGATGTTTAGCTTGTTAGTTAATGCAACTTTTTATATTGTATCCATATGGAAACTGCTAGCCTTGAGACCAAGTACATTGCATGTTGCTTGAATCTATGTCTTTGCGTTGTGTAGTCATCTAAGCTGTTATTATTTTGTGTAACTCATGATGGTCTTCCAAATAAAAAAGTGACCGGGGGATGACAGTTATCCTTCAGTCGGATGGATTAGGACGACGTGTTTCTGTGGGGCACAAAGGAAGTTCAAGTTTGCTTTTCTTCCACTGAAATAAATCTGTTCAAATGATTCCTCTTCTAAATACATTTGTCCATTAAGATAATTTTGACAGATAAATACATCTCTAAAATGTTTTTGAAGCATAAATGCAATCGATAAAGTAAAAGGCAGACAGATATAAAAAAAAAAAAAGATCAACATGGGGGTCATTTACAAACAATAAGTGAGGCAAACACACTATTCAAAGGCCACATAATGACTTTATAGTGAGATAGAGATGACGGTAGGTTTACTAAAATTAGTAGATAATATACTGTTATCTATCCCTACAGGAAGAGATGTATTTAGTAGGGGACCTAGGGGTCAAGGACATGTGGAAGTGAGCTAGAGACTCTAGAGCTAGAGGGGCCTCGAAGACTCATATGATATTCAATTTGGGGGCTCTACCCTACAGGAAGTGATGCAAAAAGCATCATCAAAATGTGCCATTGAAACGGATTGAAAATAAAAGGCATCGCAACAAACAAATCTAAGGTCCATGGAGAGAGATAGGAACTTGGCCATTAGACCACCACCCAGGGGGCGCCGTGGGATCACTCAGTGAAACAGGGGGCCAAAAGGGGGCCATGTACACCAACGTAGCGCTGTGGAGGCTTATAGGCAGAAGCAAAGCAAACATAAACTCCTGTTGTGCACCACAAGAACACGATGTTCTAGTGCGTCCCAAAGTAGTTTGCATAAATGTCCTCCCTCGGTCACTAGAAAATCGACGTTTTTATTGACCTTCACATTCACCGAGCGAACATCATGAAAGTAAA
Source organism: Gadus morhua (assembly GCF_902167405.1). NCBI lineage: Eukaryota > Metazoa > Chordata > Actinopteri > Gadiformes > Gadidae > Gadus > Gadus morhua. The sequence continues at coordinate 20,138,409 of NC_044063.1, forward strand.
ATGCACATTTCTCGCAAAAAATGTTTACAGTAGCGCTTTTAATGGCGTAACTATGTTACTATTTCCACCCAGAATAAAGATGTCCGCCATATGCGTCTGTGCAAGCGTCACTCGTTACTCTCTACCAGTGATGTCGGGTCAAGCTCCACGCTGATTGGCTATCGTGGCTAAGCGTCACGCGTAGGTGCGTCAAAAGTTCAAATTTTTGAACTCTGCGCGTTGGTGCATTGGGCGCGTTTATGTGCGTCATTACGTGCGTATGCCGTGTCTAACTGTGCGTTCACACCAAACGCGACGGGGCGACAGGTTTTCATTTGTCGCGCCACACTTTCGCCGTGCACAGGTGAGCGTGTTCACGAGGATTTGTGGCGCGACAAATTAGCTCGAGTTGAAATATTTCAACTTTGACGCGAATTTCGCGTAATGACAGCCAATCAGCGTTCAACAGCGTGGCCACTGAGTCACATGTGTAACGTAACAGCCAATCAGGGTTCAACCGCCGGACTCAAAGTCCGGGGTGAACTGCAGCATGGAGGAGAATGTTGCCGTTTGCGACTCCCGGAGCTCTATATATAATATAATAGTATATAATATAATATTTGTATAGATGATATCCCGGCCAAAAGCTCTGTGCGCCTCCGGATGGCCGTAGCGCGGGGAGCTCTCATAGGGATTGGGCTTCTCAGGGTTTGTTTACCGGCGTTGCTATGTTTCCGGTCTTGTGTGTTCCAACGGTTTATTAGGTAGGCCTATCTAATAAATCTCTGTCTATTCAATACTTCATTCACTGCCTCTTCCGTGGTCATTACAATATTATGAATATACTGCGTCGGGTCCTCGGACGTCTCTCCCTCTTCCACAAAAGGTAAAGACATGCAATGGTGGATATCTTGTTGTGGCTCGACAAATTCGACAAAACTTGCACAGCGACAGATTATGAAGATATGTGTGGCGCGACAAGGCGAACGGGCGACAAATTTGGTGTGAACGCACAGCAACGCCCCTAACGCGCCGCTTTAACGCATGTAACGCATGTACGCGCCTACACCAATGGTTCCCTATGCAAAAATGACGATTTTCAACACCACTGACGCGCGTAACGTGTGCAGTGTGGCCGTACCTTTACACAACACAAGGACATTGATTAAAAAAACATGCAAGCTACGGGCTCTCAGGCATAGCAACGTCCATATGACTCACAATGGCAACGATAGAAAACGAAACGCATTTACTAACAAACTAAACATCACATACCTTCACTGACAGAAGTTTCCGAAAATAAAACAGAGGATATAACGAATGTCATCGATTCTGTATGGCAGACAACATTGAAATACAGGACGTTTGCTCTTTCTTGGGCCAGTGGATAGCTGGACCAGGAGACATATGGGTCGTTTCGGGTCATATTGACAAACCTATTCTGTCGTTTAGGTTGGACATCACGTTGAAAACCAGCCTTTGGAAAGAGAATGTTTCGATGGCACAAGCTCCAACGAAAAGGAGGCATGGAAGTTTCAGCATATATTTTATAGACCACTTAACTCGTAAAATAATCCAACAACACACGCGCACACACACACCCTTACACACTTACACAGTTTCACACTTTCACACTTACACACACACCTCCCCAGGCTTGGTTTCGGAACATCAACAAAAATGGTAAGAGCAAAAAAAAAAAAAAAACTGTGAGGAGCCAAAAGCACTTTAGTTAAATTACATGGTCATCCATCGAGGAGCGCACAGCCAGTGCCAAGTGGAGTTTAACCCGTCGGTAAGTGAGGGACAACTCCTCAATAGCTCCACACTCCAAGATGGGTCCTCTAGAACCAGCACTGCAGTACAGTCACTGTGTTCTTGACACCTATGTGCAGTGTGGGATTATGCAAACCCACGCAGGTCCTCAAAGCATTTGCACAAAGAATTTGTCACTGCACCTCCATATCTTATCTCACTGCCCCAGCTCTTTTTTCTCTGTACTTTCCCCACTCCTTCCTTAATCTCCTCCCTCTCATTCCCCTTCTCTCTCTCTCCAACTGTCTTCCTCTCTCCTTCCCATTGATGAATAATGTAGATTTCTGTTCCCTTCCTTCAGCATGAATAGAGCAATTGTCTCCCTATGGCTTCCCTGTTCTCAGGGGGGGAGGATTGGAGAGCCACAGGCTTATCTCTTGGCCCTTGTCGGCGACTCTGCAATCCCCACAATGCTGTTCACCGTTTCCTTAATTAGGAACCCAAGCACAACAGAGAGCACTAATTGCAGTGGGTTGTTGTCCATTCCTGGTTCCAATTCCCCCCCTACGTGGTTTAGATCCATTTTTATCTCCTTCCTTCCTCCCCTCACCAAAGTCCCTTCTTTTTTACATTTATCTTTTCATCATTACAACTGTCTCGTTCGCGTTTTCCCATTTGTTGTTCGGCAGATCCTTTTTTTTTTTAATAGCCACAGACAAAACTTTGTGGGCAGTTTGAATAATTGAAAGAGAAGGGAATGCCACAAATCGTAAAAATATTTAAAACATCTGGGAATGAATTTGTTTCAACCATTGAGAGTAAGATTTAGGAGCTTTAATTCCTGAATAAGTCGATTAACCCATGTCTCCATTATACTTCTGTCAAGGGAAAAATAATTCCCTTGACAGAGAAAGCGCTCTTCCTCTCAGTTCTGTCTCTTTATTTATCAATCGCACAGGAGACTAGCTGTGAAGGCCATGCCAACTGCATCCGGGTGCCTCTCTGGCAGGTCTGAGAGACCCTCAAATGTTCAGGTTGTACGCTAGAAGCCCACTCTCTCTGGGGCCCCGGGTGTGCTGCTTTGTGCATTTCCCTTCAGACCACACAAGCTACATCTCAGCCTTGTAATTGTTTTTTCTGGGAATCAGTGATTTGTCCAGCTAATAGGTTTGCACAACGAGAAGCCCTGATGCACACCTGCACATGGTGTTGTTGACCGTGGGGAGGTTACGGTTAAATGAACCTGATGTCCCAGCTCCAATTCGAACACTTAAGAAATCAAGTATCCATCGTTCTGGGGCTGAGTTCTAGGAAGGACAAGGGCGGGGGGGGGAGGGGGGGGGGGGGGGGGGGGGGTTGCTGGTGTTAGGGGGTTATGCCCATGGCAGCCGTGTGATCTTGTTTTTTTAGATAGCACAAGTCGTTGACAAAGAGTTATATTGAGCAATGTACTATATGAAACGTGCCACACCATTCTGACACCTGTGGCATTTAGGTGTCAGAACAAGGCCTAATCCTCTATCCAACACATCCATCTGCATCCAGCGCTGACAGGAAGGAGCTCATCATGTACACCTGGACCCTGGATCTTGCGTCACAAAAAAGAACAGGACTTGAATTTGAGTTTAATTTTACACCAGTTTCTTCAGTATTATTTTGAAGGCACAGTGAGAAAATAGCATAGTTAGCTTAGAACAAGCAGCATGGAGCTCTTGTGGACAACATGTATTTGGAGTCCAGGAGAGTTGGAGTCCAGCCGTCACTGGAGTCCAGCTCTCCTGGACTCCAGTGAGGGCTGGAATCTCACTGGAGTCCAGCTGCAAAGAAGAACTAAAGCAGGCCTTTCTTCCAGAGCTGCCTTCTGCCTTCAGCTGTGATCCAGGTAGTGCCTCCACCACCACCACCTCCATTTGTTTACAACTGTGGACTGCCTGCTATAAATGTAATAATGGTTAATACTTGTGATGTTTGTGCTGCAGCGAATACCAATCAAACAAGGGCTTTTTCTGCTTCCTCTCTCAGACGTTTCGGGGGCATTTTGCATCATTTCCAGGAAGGATTTATCAAATAATAAGGAATACTGCATTTGTTTAATGTTGCATAGAGTACCTAGAGGCGAGGTAAATAAAGACGTTACCTGCCCAGAGCCCCTGTTCCTTTTAGATTTGTGATGCATATGATGTGTCCTTACTATAGCCCTAATCCGTTTTTGTACTTCTATTGGGTCATCTATTGTGTTGGTTAAGCATAATCACTTGGCTTCAAAAAGAAATGGCATGAATGTGTGGATTTTGTGCATCGATTTAATGCAATGGATACAAAATAGGATCTGCATAGTGTTTCTCTGTGCTCTGCAGCGTTAACTGTGGACTGTGGAGCATGGAGCTGAGTGGTAATAGCATCAATGCCTCACAGCAGTGTGGTCCCGGGTCAAACACACCTGCGGGCTGTCTTTGTGGAATTTCCATCTTCACGGCATGTTCCTCTACACTTTCCTCTGGGGTCTACACTTCCCTCCACCATCTAAAGATATGGATGTTAGTGTCCAAAACACTGCCCATGCAAAGACGTCTATGCAAACCCCCCCAGCGGCCATCGAGGCCAGCCTGGGTTAACACAAGTTAAATTGGCCTTTGTACCAAGCTTTACTCATCTACCTGCTCTAGGGGCAGTACAACCGGCAGAAATCCACTAGCAACTACCAGTACTACAGTTCCAGTATGACTTCCTCCCCCCCCCCACCGCCTTTGGCACCCCCAAAAATAGCTGCTTCTGACTGCTTCCTCCATATAGAATGTACATTTACTTTTAGGGCATTTAGCAGATGCTTTTATCCAAAGCGACTTACAATAAGTACATTTGTCAGAAGAAAGAGAAACAATAATATATCTCTGTCGGTACAGTAAAGATATTCATAGAACAAGTGCCAAGCACTTACAGTTGCTAGGTTAACCCATTCCCTGAATCCCCGTACACAACAAGGAAAGCTAGGATGAGACGCTACAAAATGTTAAGCACTATTTTTGACGTGCCAGGACGTACAACGCACAATACAGTAAGTGCATATAACACACCTAAGGTGACTGTAGTTTCACGTCGTATCCCCCCCCCCCCCCCCCCCCCGCCCCCTGTGATATCCAAAAATGTAAACTCTGAAAATCGCCTTCACCCAGTCATAAGTAGCTCCCCAGTCTCTGTCGTAGCTGCATTTCGTTTTCTTTGTGTTATCCGAAATCCGCAAAGCTTGTTACTTTTTAGTGACTGGCAATTTTCCGCATGGGGTGTAGCGCAGCAGGCAGCAAAGACGGGGCCAGGTAACCCTGCAATTGACCCGCATTTGCGCATATGAGTGACATCCAACACAGCCCCATGATAAAAGCCTTCCCTGCTTTCTTCACAGCCATTGTATAAAAGACCCATTTCAGAAAAGAGTTTGTCCTGCGGTGGTTTGGGTTTTTTGAAATCCAGAATCCGATCAAAATGCAGGACATCGTCTCACTATGTTGGGCGTGGGAGAAAAAAGAGTCTGTGCAGTCCCGCATAAAGCGGGAAAACCGGTCACCCTAAACACACCCCGAGCCAGAATACACCTCAGGCTGGTAGGCAGCAGCCAATACCCTGCTCATCCAGCCTGGCTCTCCTTCAATGGAGCGCATGACCCTGTCAGCGAGGTGGCGGCTGGTAGAAGAAATACTACCAGACACTACCTACCCCCCACTGAGCTTTCTTCACTAATCACGAGCTGTCACTCAGGATATTCACTCCTTTCATGTCTTTATCGGGTGCTCTTTTCGCGTCTCAGTCACAGGGAGAAATGACAGGGTGCCGTGCTCGATCCCCATGCTCTGTTAAAGATGGCTGCTCTTCGTTTTGATAATCTTGGTGGCTATTCTTTGGGTTGTGTTGTTTGGCACGATGTTATAATAATAATAATAATAATAAATTTTATTTGAGGGCGCCTTTCATAGCACTCATGGTCACCTTACAGGGCAATGTTTAAAAAACAAAATCAACATCATAAAAAAACACAAGAAGAAGATAATTTGAAAGAATTTACACAAGTGGGGTGAAATGGGTGGGAGACAATGAACTAGATTGAATATGTCAGTTTAAAAAGATGTGTTTTTAGACAGGACTTAAAAGTGGAGAGAGTGTCAGAGTTACGGATGTCAGGTGGGAAGGTGTTCCAGAGGTGGGGGGCAGATCGGCTGAATGCCCTGGACCCCATGGTGACCAGGTGTGCGGGTGGTACAGTGAGTTGAATGGAAGAGGACCGGAGAGTGCGGTTGGGTGTGTTGGTGTGCAGGAGTTCACAAATGTATTGAGGGGCGAGGTTGTGGAGGGCCTTGAAGGTGAGGAGCAGAATCTTGAAATGGATGCGGGTTTTGACCGGCAGCCAGTGAAGCTGCTGAAGGACAGGAGTGATGTGATTAATGGAAGGGGTTCTGGTGATGATGCGAGCGGCAGAGTTCTGGACCAGTTGAAGCTTACGGATGGACTTGAGGGGGATACCAAAGAGGAGGGAGTTACAGTAATCAATGCGGGAAGTGGCCAGGGTGTGAACAAGGATGGCTGTGCTATGGGGTGTGAGGGATGGGCGGAGGCGGTTGATGTTGCGTAGATGGTAATAGGCAGACCTGGTGATATTATTGATGGTTTCTTGGAATGATAGTGTGCTGTCGAGGATGACACCCAGACTCTTAACCTGAGGGGAGGGGGAAACTGAGGTGTTATCGATAGTGATGGAAAAGCTGTCAGGTTTTGTCTGGGTTGATTTGGTGCCGATGAGGAGAACTTCTGTTTTATTGCTGTTGAGTTTGAGAAAGTTGCAGGTGAACCAGGTTTTTATTTCAGAGATGCAATCAGTAAGGAAAGTGGGCGGGAGAGTGGACGAGGGCTTGGTAGAGAGGTAGAGCTGGGTGACATCAGCATAACAGTGGAAATTAATGTCAAATTTGTGGAAGATATTGCCGAGGGGAAGGAGGTAAATGATGAAGAGTAGGGTCCCCAGGACAGAACCCTGGGGAACACCTGAGGTGACGGGGGAGGGGATGGATTTAAAAGACTTTAGTTGGACAAATTGAGTACGGCCAGAAAGATAAGATGTGAACCAGTCAAACAGAGTGTCGGTGATGCCAATGGAGGATAGTCTGTTGAGGAGCATGGTGTGACAGATGGTATCAAAGGCTGCACTCAGGTCCAGGAGGATGAGGATGGTGAGTAGTCCAGAATCAGCTGCCATAAGGAGGACGTTGGTGAATTTGATGAGTGCTGTTTCAGTGCTATGGAGTGGGTGGAATCCGGACTGGAACTGTTCATAAAGGTAATTGTCAGATAGGTAAAAACGGAGTACGGAGGCAACTGTCTTTTCCAGGATTTTGGAGATGAAGGGCAGATTGGATATAGGAAGGAAGTTTTTGAAGTTGGAGAGGTCTGCACCAGGTTTTTTCAGAATTTAATGTACAACACAATGTTGGATTCATGTGTCAAAATGTAAGACAATGCTTGAAAAGCGCAAATAGAAAAATGCACCCTGCCTTTATTGCCTTTCCCTTTGCACGGTGCATGAGCATAATAATAAACACATAAAGATAACTATAAATATACAAATGATGTGGGTGACATCCATGTAGTAAAGAAAAAAACGGATACAATAAATGAATGCTTTTGCGCACGCGCCTATGTGCAAGTGTGTCGTTTGAATGCATAATGGGTTTGTTTAACTTTTAACATCATATGCCTGGAGAGGTGCTGCTTGCTAAAGCCAGGCAGACAGTCAACAAAGCCCATATAAACAGAGCAAACAAAAAAAAGAGATTCTGTATGTGTGAATAAAACATTGAGACAGGCCATGCCATTTTATGTGTCTGTTGGTTTTTAAAGTGTGTGTGTGTGTGTGTGTGCCCGCGTTTTCTGTGTTTGTGGGTGAGTGTGAGTGTGTGCTTGTGTGTAGACCCTGAGCCAAGCAGTGAGAGGTAGACCCTCCAGCTGTGATGATAACCTATGTGGCAGGGCTTCTGCAGAGTTATATATATATATATATATATATATATATATATATATATATATAAAAATAAATACTCAGGGCTGCCTCAAACTTTTAAGAAAACCAAAACCTTGGAGTGAAATTGTTTGGCACATGTTTGTGGGGCCGTCAGGGTCACCAGAAACACACTGAAGAGTTATTTATCCATTCTTGACTTTTCAGACATCTACTTATTTATAAACTTTAAAATTACAATTTGGAGGAATAGTAGGCTACACATATTTAGATGTAGCCTACAGTAGCCCAAATAGCAAAAACAAAAACGTTAGGTCACCTTAGCTTGGGTATGCCCATGCTGTCTTGCGCACGATTTCATTTCGTGCTGTTAGGCAGCCTGGATTCCATGGATCCGATTTTCGCCTGAGATAGGGAACCAATCACAGAACGGGGAGGGACAGCAAGAGGATGACGACGACTATGAGACACACCGAAGCTTGTAGTTTACGGATCCAAAATGGCAGCAGACGCGTTAACTTTCGATACAGCCTGAGATAGGGTTCTAAGTAGATTAGAACGCAAGTTTATTTTGAAAAAATAGCAACTTTCGGCGTTAAACTCTTTCATTATCAAAAAGTATGTCTTTGCCCTGCTACCAACAGACTTTGATTGGCTATGAGCTACGTACAGACTCATATGAAAGACATTCGTAGCTCCCAATAAACGGCTCTGGGCAATCGTAAACCATGCCTCAAATACGAGAAAATGAACGTGTGGTTCCCAGACCTCATCTCAATCTACATTGAGATGAGGTCTGGCGTTAGCCAGGCTAAGGTCGCCTCCCAGAGCAAAGCTTTCCATCAATGGCTAACCGCTTTTGCAATTGCATGCCTTTGCAATTCTAAACTACATTTAACAACCGGTACTGTATACGTGGTAGTAACAAGGTAGTTAAAAGGATTATTAGCCTTTAACAAGGCTAATAATCGCCACATGTTGGATTTTTTTAATTCAAAGACTCTGATTTAAAGCACTAGGGGACTGTCCAAAATGTTTTCAAAGCAGGCTGGAAATATGCAGCTAAAGAGAGCGTTATTTGACAGATTAAGAAATAGGAGGTGTGGAGTGAGTGTGTGAAGTGGGTCGATATGCGTGAGGCTCAAGTTCAATGTGTGAGAGTTTGCAGCTCTATATATATATATATATATATATATATATATATATATATATATATATAAAGAGAGAGAGAGAGAGAGATTTGTGTAGGACATTAATTCCCACCCTCCTAGTCTCGCCTCCATCAGTGCAGCTTGTTCCAACGCTCTAACGCATCAGTGGACTACAGAGAGACGTCACAAACTGCACATTTTGATCTTTCCTCGTGAGTATCAAGCTCTATTTGTGCGTCAATCCAAGAGGGATCAATGCACTGCATCTTTGAGGTGTTCGGACCGAGACAGGATGGCAAAGGACAGAGACAAGGTCGTGGATGACACAGGGAAGGTCAATATACAGCTGGGGTGACCCTGATTCACACAAACATGCAGAGATGTGAGCGCACATGTTTGCTGTTTGCATGCTATACACACACATAAACACTGGACAACGTTATCTTTAGTCATTCTGAGACAAAGCGTTACCTTCAGCTGTGTGATATGATCAGTGGTGAAGCTCTGGGCTGCACAATACAACGTGTGTTTGTGTGCGTGTATTGGGCAGTATTGGGTATCTAAATGCTCAGATGTGTCCAGGCCTCAAACTGAAATTCTTATGATCATGCTATGTTTGAAAAGAGGAATTCATGAACTTTAAGAACGATGGTCGTACTAGATAACTCTAGACCGGGTGGAAGTGGAAGATATGCACTGTAATACATTGATGACGGATCATTTCTCCCTCCTCTAATGTATTCCTGAATGTATTTCTGTCACAGATAAATCACAAGAGTAATATGCATTGGATATTCTTCCACCGTTTTCGACTTTGTGTATTCAGAGACAACCGAACAGAGGCAGAATGTCACAAAACAATAACTTGCCTTTTGGGTTTTTATTATTGACTCTTTAGTCTCCAGGGCGTGCAGTGCTCATACTTGAAGTAAAATGAAAATACGTCACTCAGTATCTGTTCTACTGGCAGATCCTTTGGATCAAATTCAATCGGCAGCTTTCATCTCAATTGCTGACTACACTATTAAATACACAGAGAGGCAGTACAGAGAGACACGCACAGACACTACCACAAACAGATATCTATATCTATATGTGTCCATCTTTATCTTCATATATCTCTAGTCTATATGTAGAAACATCTTTAAAAGGAAAACTAAAAGAGAGAAAAGAGAGAAAGAAAAGACACTGAGAGAGGGTGTGGTTGTGTATGGGGTCACAAAGAAACCACCCAAAATCCCCATAGAAATCTATCTGATGAGATGGATAAACCAGCATTCCACACACATATCTGTAGTTGAATAGATAAATGTGTGTATAGTAAAGAAAATATACAACTGATAAAGAGACAAAGAGCCCTGTCTCTAATGTTGTAAACCAACTGCTGATTTCTGCCACTAGTGAAAGGAGCGACCAATTGGCATAGGCCTGACCTTTCAGAGGCCAAGTGTGGCAGGACCCTTTATGGCATTTTGTGACCTAGGGTAGACAATGCAGTGCCTCTGTTCAACTGCCCTGTATTCATTCAGTTCCCTGCTGTCACTTTATCAGTTAATCTCCACTAATTTAACACCCGTTGCTCAAGAAGAAAAGGCGTTGTTTCGGCGGAACAGTGGCTGTGTTTTACCACTTTTAAATGATTCTGTAACCCAGTGTTTCCCCCAGTACTGTGTTGTTAAGAGAGAGCACTCGTTTTTTATGTGCATGTGAGTTTGTGGCCCTTCATGACCATCTCCATGCTTGAAAAAACAACTTTTTGGATTATTTTTCAATTTGTAAAGTGATGTTTATTGTGATCGTGGTTATATGTGGTTTTAGCTGGTGAAAATGTATGCATTTGTATTAGGTTCTTGAAAAGATTAATGATACAAAATGCTGTTGTAAATCTCTGTCCCTGTGTTTTTTAAAATGAACAACCTTAACAACAATAGGGCCCTGCCTAGACTACCAATGTATATTGTATATATTTATATATTTTTCTTTTTAATAAATATTTGTAATTATTATGTATTAACAAAGTAGAAAACTCTTGTAGGGAAAGAAAACATACTTCCATCAGGTGTAAAAAATAAAGATCAATAATGCATCAGTAATACTGTAACAACATTGGTCGGGCCATAAGGCTTTTTGAATGGAATTGAAACGGAGACAACCCCCCCCCCCCCCCCACCCCACGCTCCTTGACCACCTTGACTAAGACATTTTCTCGGGGAAACACTGGTGCAACCTATACCCTTCTGTCATTAAAACCATCCCTTTTCCACTTTACTGTGACATGTTTTTCAATGCGTTTGAGCCAGGACGTAATGTAACAGAATTGTGTACCGATGAATGCTTTAGTGTCTTTAATATGTGTGTGTATTTATGTCAGCCATCCAACTGAATGGACTCAGGAGACATGGACACGGAAAAGGCTTTCTAACAATAGAAGATGACCTGAAGGGAGAGAGCTCCTTCAGGAACAGACGTAAAGGAGTACTTCATACAATGCTTTACCTTTTCATATAATGGCTGGCAGGAGACAAGGCCTATTGTGTGTGCAGGGAAGAATGATATTAGTGGAGAGGTGCTTATCATTCCCATTCAACATGTCCGCCTTCAGTCTTCAGATAATCGACACTGTACACCAAATGAAAAATAAATAAAGAATATAACCGCAAGCGGTGATTAACGGGGTCCGAGCAAAATTAAAAGTCAAGAACACACTAATGGAAGATGAATAAATATAAGATATACTTGTCATATTTAAGGAAAGATGTTCCACTTTTAAACCTGAACTGCAGTCTCATTCACATGGTCAAAAAGTATATTGATAAGCACACAACATCCAGAAAACTCAAAGCACACATTTCTCAAGTGAATTAAGGGCTTTCTTCAAAGCCTATACCTGAAAAATCTTTGAAATTCTGGGGAAATTAAACATTTGTAGTCAAGAACACTAACGGAAGAAATATAAATATGACTATATGAGTTAATAATGAAGGAAAAATGGTTAACAAAGAATTTCCCTTAATGCCATACTGAGTCCTTGTCTTGGCAGACCGATTCTTGGAAACTAATGAGCCGGAATGTTGATTGCCTGATGAATTTAGGTGCTGTTCAATGTTGTGTTTCTTAAATGAGTGTCAATGACAGAATGTCATGTTCAGCTTGTTAATAAAGCTCTTATCAGGATTCAAACACTCAACCTAAGGATCACCAGTACACGGCATTATCCCGTTGAGCCACTGACATTCCTGAACTGCATAAAGCCTCATTCAGATGGTGAAAATGTCGATTGATAAGCACACATCAAGAAAACAACAAGCACACATTTCACAAGAGAATTAAGGGCTTTCTTAAAAGAGCACAGATCTGAAAACTTGCGCTGTTTATGGAATTCACCTAATGATAGCCGTATGGTAGTTATACAATAAATAACTACCATATGGTCATATAGGCAAAATGGGTTGAGACTGTGGATGTTTGGCCTTTCTATGAAATTGTGGGAAAAGTAAACATTTTTAGAGCAGAAGACCAGGGTGAAAAATATCTGATTTTAGAGATTAATATGATGAAAGAATTTTGAGTCCAGGTCAATCTAGTAAGTAAGCCTAGTTCATCTATATTTTTAAATAGCGCCACCTTTGGATGCAGTACCACAATTTGGGTTTATGGGTAGTGGGGGTTATTATTGTTTTTGATTTACGGTATAGGCTGGAGTATGACTTTTACAGAATTTGAGGGAAAAAAAAAACGTTACAGAAACAATAGGAACCCCTAATTATAGTGAGTTTATAAAGTGAGTATGAGTTGATAGCTATTGTGAAGGTAGCTTGGAACACCATCTTGTTGTTATTGTTGTTTTTAACGAGCCCATAGCGTCTTATCTGCTGTTGCTATGAACTATTTGTTTCGACGCTGGCTCATGTTCATTGAAGACCCACTCTTAACACATACAACAGGGAACACAGTAGCTGCACCAGGACCCATAACAGTCTGGTGTTCTGTCTGAAGCTGAATGCACCGGTCGTTTCGTAGCAACTTGAGGAAGTCAGGAATATGAACAAAAACAAAGAACACATGGTATTATTGAATTATTTTGTTTTAAGACAAACATTCCTTAATGAAATTAGGTTAATTTCAGGATTGGCATGGAAATGTGCTGGGATGGTCATGTGACGTTGTGTATATTTAGTGCAGACAAAACTGCCCACAATCCTATTATTTAATTGATGTTCTTTACTGGCATTCAATTAGTTTCAGATTGTATTCCTTTTGTTTATTTTTTTAATGTTTCTGAAAAAAAATTGGGCCTAGGTATTGCAGAATGAATAAATGCTATACACAAAAATGCTATCATTTTTATAAATGTGAATGTCATTCCAACAGCGCTAAAGCCTTACAACCCACCCGTTTACTATTCTTCACACAATAAATTTACCATAATGAAATAAAATTACCTCAGAATTACTTCCCCCATAAATCTGTGATACATTTCCATTTCCAGTTTAAATCAATTCGTATATAATTTGAATGCTACACTTTCACCACCTTATAATCCAACAAATGTCTATCAGCTCTAAATGGTGTAGTCATGCATTCCTTATTCTGATTCCAAAGATTCAAAGATTCAGCCCAATCCATTCATTAGCTGTTGACGGTGTTGTTTTGATGGCTGTTTGATTGATTGCTTTTCATTTTGCAGAGCCACGATCCACCTGAATCTGCCTGTGCCTCAGTCTGAATAATAATCGTAGGAGAAGCCAAACGATAGCGTTTGCACATTAGTATCAATGTGTATGGACACCATGTCTGCTCTACACACTTGAAATGTCAATAGAAAAAAACAATGACCAAAAGGGAAACCACTCATGCTACTTTCCAGCAACAGTGTGTGCCACATCCTATTATCTTAACCCTGCAGACGCTTCGGGGTTGAGGGAATGTCCTTTAACACACTTACAAAACACCCCGTACTGCTTTTTTAAGAGAACATTTACATACTCGATCGGTCCTATTGTTTACTCTAGCAGTCGCTAGAGTATTGAGCATTTAAATGGTCTCTTTTTTCTCTCTGTTGGATGGAAATGTGTTGAAAGATCTGGAGATTGTGCCATGAAGCCATACGGTCACACCTATATCCCCTGAACTCATCTCTCTCTTATACTGCCTGGATTTGTCAAAATATAATGAAATCTCTTTTTTTCTGGGTTAAACCATTCAAAGATATTTCCTTTGTGCACACTAAATCCAACTCTGCCCTGCCTCGATTCCATGTAAGATATGGTTAGGTACTGCTGGATGGAGCCATGTGTGGAACGTGTTTGAAGAAGCAAGCCAGCCATTAACCACATTTGCTGATAATGCCGTAATTTACGCTTAACCAGTATCATTTAGCTAGAGAAGCATACTAGATCAAACTAGATACGTACCAACATAGAACATTTTTAATAATAGCAGATTATGAATTATAAATTATTGAAATTGAAATCAACAACTGACTTCAAATACATAATTACAATGTTATGACATTAAAGGACGGGTAGTACTCAGATGTCTATGGCCTGAGAACAGAGAAGGCTTAATCCTTTCTCAAAACCACATCAGTGGACTCAATCAATAATGAATAACATAAAGCACGGTATTATAATATTAGGAGTTGGAGATTTGTTTCAAACTTATCTTGATAGAATACTTTTTTAATCTAATATACAGAGATGGTTCAGCGCCGGGTGAAAGGAAAAGATGGACAGAACATACACTGCTCCATGTTCCTTCTCTCATCGATGTTGTTTCTAGACACCTCTGCATTGGTAACAGACCCTCAAATAGATTGCATGGAGACAATTAGCAAATCTGAAAATCACAAATGCTCTTTACATGTTTGTTTCTGTGTGTTCGCATGTGTGTTTCTGTGTGTGTTACTATAGGCTAATTGTGCATGCACGAGTGCAGAGGTGTGCATTTGCGTGTGTGCGAGTGTGTGTGGTTGTGTGTGTGTGTGTTAAAGAAGCAGTGCACAGCGAGCCTGTCTTCACAGTTCCCCTCGGGGACCCGGGGTGGACATCACTCTAATCAGGTTAATGCAGAGGCAGGTTGACCAGTCTCGCTGCTCTGCTCCTGTCAATGACCAACTGGCCATAACAGATGGCCGCGAGTGGCCCAGCTCTGCCTTTTATAGCGAAAAACAAAACAAAATAAAACATAATTACAAGTCCAGAAGTAAGACCTAAAGGCAGACTTGCCCTGGACCCAAGGGTGGGCCGTGTGGGGGCAACAGCAAACTCAGCTCCGTCATTCCAAGGTCCAATTACATCTGGGAGTCACTCATTCGCTTATCACAGCCACCCATGATAACAACCTTGGGTTTTTTCCCCCTGGTTGGTTACAAGTTGTGCACCCCTCACAAAACAAATACATTTATATTTTGTCCGCCTCCCACTGTGTTTCCTTCCTGTTCTATACTCTATTTAACACCTCAGGCAAGTCTCCAAATGTAACATACTTAAATATGTACATACTCACTAGCTAATATGCTCAATCACTTCCTTGGGACCCCTCTTCCTTCCAACATTTTATAGACTAGAGTAAGGCGTACATATGGGTAAACCAATAGAAGAAGATGATACACTTCATTCATGTCTGTGGGGACATTCAGTCTCTGCATTTAATCCATCCTGCCTCGCCAGGAGCAGTGTGGCGCCAGGGAACAGACTCCAGTTCCTAGTGCACTTGCCCTGGTCGCGGGCAGCGGTGTTTGTCATCTTGCATGTATGTGTTGTGGAAGCACCCCGCGTGAACCCGGGGAGAACATGCACAAAAAGAGGCCAGAGTCGTAAAAGACCTTGAACAACGCTCCTCGATCCCGGGGGGGTGGGGGCGATGGCTGGCCTCGAAAACAGAGGACCCGCTGGCTGGGTGCCAGGATGCCCCCTGAGATGAGTCACTCTCCAAAGAGATGTGGCTGAACAACATTGGCTGCAAAGAATCACACTGGTCCAAACTTTAGCCCGTGAAAAGACTGTTTGTATGTGTGGTTACACAGGGTTTATGTTCATTGATACCTGCTTGGAGACCTCTTCACCTGATTGGTGTGTTCAACCGCAGGGTAGAGCCGCTTTTAATGTTTAAACAGACATTCGGTGAGGTTCTGCTGTGCTGTATGGTGGAACAGTTCAAACCAGGGACAATGCAACAGGGCAGTACTGACACTGGGGGACTGCAATTTGGTAAATCCTGCAAATATCTTGAGGCATGGTTGTGTGTGCGGGGTTATGGCCTCTCTCTCTACAGACAACAGTAGTGTGTGGCTGTTTGTGTTTCTACCTTCGATTCTTGAATACCCAGACCTTATTAAATTCCAATGAATAGTGAAGAGAACTGTACCCGATGACATTTTCCAATATATCCCAGGCAGTATTTTTATTATTTGTGAAGTAAGGCCTCTACCAGCAGCACTAACCACAACATGACTCGCAGGAGACTCCAGTTAATCTGAGCCATTCGCCCACACTACATCAGGTGAGACAGCAGCACTCTACCTGCGAAGTCCTGCAGCCACTGGGGTGTTAGGGAAAATACAATTAGCATTTTCACACACATACATACACACGCACACACACACGCACAAACACACACACACACACACACACACACACCATTTGTCCCCTTGGAGGCGGCTTCTGTTCCTCTGCAAGACGCGGAGCTGAGCGATGGCATCTTTACGCATGATATTAGCTGACATCATTATTCAATTTGAACGACTTAAGCCGAAAGGGGCCCGTTCGCCAGTGTGAGACGGGAGGGAGATTGTAATGGGTATATTTCCCTGAAACTCCTCCGCCGCCGCAGCGCAGCCCTGCCGCTATTACACTGGGAGCTCCTTGCTAATCTTTCGCAGGGATCTCATTAACTTAAGTGCAGCGTTGCACAACCAGATCAAGCAGCTGATGCAAATAGAGTCATAAATAATGTAGGGTGGAGCACATGTGACGGCAACGCTCCCAAGGCTCTGTGAATTATGGAATTGTTTTGAGTTTCAAAGTTCACGATGGTCTGATTGAAAATGGTGCGTTCCGACTCAACAATGGGGGCGCGGGCATCACACGCAAGCGCTGCAGCGTTTTAACACGGGCCAGACACAGCCCTCAGTGACGCACAGAGACGCTCCAATGGGCCAGAGCGCTTCTTGGTTAACTATTAAAGAGTTTGATCTACTCTGACAACATTGAGTCTAATGTAGTGTAGTGTAGTTTTTCCTTCATTTTGATGGTCAGTTTTCTATCTTTTATGCTGTACATGGGCAAACTATCACAGGGACATAGTTATAAATTCGGTTTGGCAGATTTCAGATTATACATTGAGTAATATCAGGAGGAATAATGTGTTTTCAAGACGCATGAACATTTGTGTGAGATTCAAACAGTTTATTATTAACTGCGTCTTTCCTCTGTAGAGTAAAACTGCCATAGAAACGTCCACTAACCCAATTACTTGATAACAATCGTGGCTCTGTATGCCAGCACGTGCTAACGTAGTTTTGGTTCCCAAGTGCGAAACATAACATGTGAACAACAAGGACAAAACGCGTCTGATTGACGTTCATGTCAACTGCTCCGTCTTGACTTTAGATGAAATAGCAACGCTTTGCATAAACTGCTGTTAACTAAAT
>NC_044063.1:20160947-20163447 GCF_902167405.1 Gadus morhua
GGGTCTCCATATGGAATGTGAATGGATGGGTTGAAGAGATGGAGGGAAGCAGGAAGGAGGCGGACAGAGGGGTGAGGGATGGAGGGATGGTGGGCTGATGGAGAGGAATAAACACCGCAGAAGGAATGACAGGGCGTGTGATGAGAGGACGGAGACGGGGATGGATACGTCTCCAACCAACATGGAGATGGAAAATGACAGACATGGAGAGAGAGAGAGAGAGAGAGAGAGAGAGAGAGAGAGAGAGAGAGAGAGAGAGAGAGAGAGAGAGAGAGAGAGAGATGAATTAACATTGCTGAATGAACTATTCTAATCAGGAAAAACGTCAAAAGGAGATGCAAGAGTTCGGAAAATGGTGAAAGAGGAACAGAGAAAGAGTGAGCGAAGGGCAGGGAGAGGAAGTTTGGGGGGAGTGGAAGGAGAAGGACATGGAGAATAGTGTGTGTGTGTGTGTGTGTGTGTGTGTGTGTGTGTGTGTGTGTGTGTGTGTGTGTGTGTGTGTGTGTGTGTGTGTGTGTGTGTGCGTGCGTGCGTGCGTGTGTGTGTGTGTAGGTGCGTAGGGGGGTTACAGGGTGAGAAGGAGAGGCTGTGTGTGTGTGCGTGCGTGTGTGGGGGCTGGGCAGGGTGAGAAGGAGAGAAAGAGGGATGCGGTCTGACACAAGCGAACTCCGTGGATCAAAATCCACCCCCGTCACCCAGAAAAAGGCAGGAGTGCAGGTCTTTGATCCAAGACACTTTGAACATCCTGTCAGATGTGAATGTTTACACCAGAGGAGAAGACGGCGACGGAGCCGAGTCAGAAGGAATGGAGGCAGGCATGTCTCACGCAGTCAAAGTGCATCTTCTCCAGCACAAAACTGACACCATCTTTATTGCTCTTCTTGTATTTGTCCTTTAGTGAGTCAGGTAATTAAGGGTAGGGGAGAGGGAGAAGAAGACGCCAAAGGTGGAAAGAGTGAGTCGTGATACAGAATCAAACTCTTCTCTGGTTTATTTTTCTCTCTCTCTCTCTGTCTCTCGTATACAAGTACGAGAGAAAACAAAAAGGGGAAAAAAAAGTATGACAGAACAATGAGAGTTGTGTTTTACTCGCATGTCTGTTTGCCTCCGTGTCAGCCTTTCATCTGTTCTTCAGGGTGTTCTGCTCAGCGACACTGACTGTGTTTAAGAAGCAAGCAGAACAATAAGGCAAGGGGTGATTACGCCGCCCGCCAGCAGATCACAATGGACATAATCACAGGCTGGCAGACCCAGCGCTTTACACACGCACGCACGCACGCACGCACGCACGCACGCACGCACGCACGCACGCACGCACGCACGCACGCACGCACACACACACACACACACACACACACACACACACACACACACACACACACACACACACACTTGCAGACTTGCCACCAAATATGCGTTCATGCACACTTTCATATCCCAAAAAACGGTCTAAAAAACAGACACACACACATGCATAGCCACAAAAACAGGAACACACAAAGGAACATAGATGCACATATCAACACACAGGCACATGCACAAACACAAACACACTTGCAAGAATGTAGACACGCATACCAACACACACATACCCACGCACACATTCATGGAAACCAAGCTGCACACCCATAGACACACACAAACACAGAAGCCCGCCCTTCGATCATAATTAGCCCTGTCTTGGAGGTGGAGAGGCGTCTGTGCTGCTCCTGCTCCACTGCGTTCAGCAGCGCTACGGCTCCCAGCTGAGCGGGTGGAGGCCAGCCCAATACAAAGCCTGCTAACCTCGTTAGCAAGTACAATGCTAAATGCTAATTCAAATGCATTGTTCCGAAGGGGGAGGGCGGGGGGGGGGGGGGAGGTCACCAGTAGCCGCAATAAACTGGTGCATAATAATGGGTAATTAAGAAAATGTGTGGCCTTAGCCTCTTTAGCAGTGAAGAACGCCATGGTTAGTAATACTTACCCCGCATCAAACAGCGGGAAGCCTGTGGAGCATTGCGGCTCAAACAAAAAAAGGGCAGCATTTGAGTAAATTACAATTAACCCGGCACGTAACAGAGCTCCGCCTTCTTGAAGGCATTCTCAAGGGACCAGCACTTTGAGTTGAGAGATCCAGTGAACAAACCGGATGACGACAATCACTAATACTGTTTCTAATAAACACAAAAACACTTGATCAGAGCGCGCTTGTGTGTGGGGGTTTATCTGTGTCTGTTAGTGTTGGTGTGTGTGTGTGTGTGTGTGTGTGTGTGTGTGTGTGTGTGTGTGTGTGTGTGTGTGTGTGTGTGTGTGTGTGTGTGTGTGTGTGTGTGTGTGTGTGTGTGTGTGTGTGTGTGTTAAGAGAGCTGAGCTGGCCATTGGCTTGCTGACCAAGTTGCTGACGAAAAGCAAGGAAGAACATATCAGTTGCATCCCTGGAGAGGAAGGATGCAGTTAAGACAGCAGGATTGACCAAGAAAGGCCAATGGTTTAGGCAGATTAAGTAGACAGAAAGGGA
>NC_044063.1:20165947-20203447 GCF_902167405.1 Gadus morhua
GACTCTGTGGACGTACGTTGTGCGTTCGACCATGAAGATGTCGCCCAAGAAGTGCAAGAATGATGTGAGCACATAGGATTTTTCAAACAAGCAAACTGCTTCAAGTGCTGAATTCCAGAAATAAGAAAAAGTTATTTTTATAGTGGTGTAGAGACAGTGAGGTAGAGGTTCAGAGAGCTAGAGACATCGGAAGACAGCTACAAAGTAAGAGGAATGATGGAGTATGAGAGAGATATGTATAGAAAGAGGTAATGATATATGTATAAGAAATATATAAATATATACATATATGGCGAGAGAGATACATACGTATAGATACATAGACAATTAGAGGGTAATACAGACAAATGGAGAGATGGAGGGAGAGGGGGAAACAAGTAGAAAGAGAGAGCGAGCGAGAGAGAGAGACAGAAAGAGAGAGAAAGAAAGAGAGGGAAACAGAGCAGGTAAAGATGGAGGCAAACAGGTAGAAAGAGACAGAGAGAGGGAGCGAAAGAGAGAAATCATGAGAAAGAAAGGCAGCGAGGGGGAGGGATCCATGGGCAGAGGGTGTAGCGTGCTCGGGTACACTACGCTACACACGCACACATTGTACAAACAAACACACGGCACCCGTCAGCGTTTAAACACCATCTGTCCCGTCGGCTGGCAGGAGACCCTCTTCTGCGGGAACACTGAGTCCGCGGTGGGCCGCACCCGTGATGCTTTAGGGACCATGCGTCGAACAGAACCCCCCTGCCCACTCGAGACTCCCCGGCGCGCTCCCAAGCAAAACACGTCCAGAAATCACGTCCGGACTGCTAATAACTCTGCTGCTTACCCGTGACCCTTGCTGTGTCGTGCTCACCTCTCACAGAAACGCATTATGTTTCTGGTTTTGGTTGCTTGGGGATATTCTGCATGGAATGTTCAGTGCAGTGCAGTGATTGGATGGCGGTATCGACCTTTATGTTGTACACAGTGGGTTGCTGATGACATTGGTGTTCATTGGATGTTACAGACATTTTGGAATACAATGTGTGTATACAGTGTATACAGAATGGGATTCTGTCAAATGAAGGGGTCATAATCAGGACATAATGGAGGTCAAAGTGTAATTGTGTTTTGGAGACCTTTCTTGCAAGGTGAGCAAGTGAAGTATATATATATATATGTATTTGTGTCGACTAAACAAACCAAGGTCTATCTTCAAGCAAGGTTGTGGTTTTAGAATGGAGCAAGAATCCATATGGGATACAAAATGCTCTCTTAGTGAATTTGTCAGGACTAAGGTCACCATGCTATGTTCCTTGGCCCTCTCTCAGAGAAAAGTCACTCTCCTTCTCAAGAGGGGTGGCAATCTGACTAGGGCTTTGTACTCCCTGGCTATACGTAGGCTACCTACTATCATGCTGGAGAAGAACTCTCGGACAAATAATTGATGGTGGGGGGTTTATACAGAAATGTGGTTGCGCTCGATGCAGCTATTGCATGCATGTGAGTGGAAGCACATGTGTGAGGGTCTGGCTGTGTGCCAGCATGTGTGTGGTGCTGTGTGCGAACGTGTGTGGTTCCGCGCACATTTGGTTTGGATGAAAAGAGCTCGACAAATCGGGTGGCGGTCCCGAGAAGATGAAAGAGGATAGGGAAGGGAGGAAAATTAGCTCAAAGTGAAAAACAGAGAGAGAACAAGAGAAGCAAGCATTTTCCTTGAGGCACCGTAAAACTGCAGAAGGGGAGAAAAAAAATGTGGATGAGCTAGAAAAAGACATGATGAGCACCACCACTCTTAAGCTATTCAGGAATCTTTTTTCTTGGTCGATTTCTGCGATACTTTGCATAATGAAGCTCTGCTGCCACTTATAATAATGGATGTAGCAGTGCGGCATTAGGATAACCACCGTATTCTGGTGAGCATGGTGTAACCATCTTCCTTCAGACTAGTATGTACATTTGCAGAGAATTTCTACAGAGTAACCGTCTTGACTCCCACTCTCACTAGCTTTTATCAAGGTGATCTTTGCTGGCCATCTTCCCTTTTTAAGCCAACTCCTTGTATTGGCACAGCGCGGTATGGCTTTGGACTAGCTAATGGTTTCCTGCTACTCTATCTTCAAATGTAGTTGTCACATGGCCTCCAGCCCACTTTAATTATAGCGCCACTATTGTCACCTGTGCCCCCCTGACCCCCCTAAGACATATTTCCTGACACGTTTCCAGCGGCAAACCGAGCACCGCGTGTTATTTTAGCCAGACAACACGTTTAAGTGGATTCTATTTGAAGTCGTTTGAAGACTGCAGAGCTTAAAGGTGATCCGGTTACACTGACTAGAAGACACACACACACACACACACACACACACACACACACACACACACACACACACACACACACACACACACACACACACACACACACACTCTCGCTGTCTCTTTTGGAGCCGTGTTGACCTCTGCACAAACCCTGGCCTTAGGCAGGATGGAATGGAAGAAGAGGACATTGAGGTCGAGAGACTGTGTCAGAAAGCAACAAGGATATGCAAAAGTCAACCGGGTGCTCTGACACCCCAAAATGTCAATAGAAATTGACATAGTATTAACATAAATATGATAAAAATTGAGTGATTCAAGCAATAAAGTGAAATCAATAATTAAATATGCAAAATTTACAACTGGCCATTTTATATCGGATCCTTTCACTGTGGGAGTCAAACAAAGTCAAAGCTCCTAATTAAGAATCATCCGAAACATTAAACGCCAGCTGTCCACGCCGCAGACTGCCAACACAGAGATGTCACTTTGAAGTCAAGACACACACACACAGTCAGAGCAAGAGGGGGGAAGAGACGGCGGGTTCAGGACCGGTGAACCCGCGCCACGCCCTCCCAGCCACCATCACTACTGCTGACACTACACTATTACGTTATTATTACATCATACGCCGAGACGGCAGGGGGGTGGGGAGGTTCCAGAGCCACGGGGCTGGCGGGGGGGGGGGGGGTAATCCCTTCGACGAGCAGAGCGCGTGTCATTGGATTCCATTAAGGGTGAACACTCCGGCTGCATTGCATTCGCCCGTAGACTATTCAGTGGTAATGAAAGACTCCTCCCGGAGAATGGCTCCCAGGTAGAGCACTGCGGCAGCAGCGTAGGATCTAAAAGGGCCCGTAACGAGACCCGCTCCTAATTCATTGATTCAAACCCTCCTCCCTATCATTGAATTAGTCACACTCAACAATCATCTCTCTGGCAGAGCCAAATGTGACTTGTGTTGTTTATATATATATATATATATATATATATATATATATATATATATATATATATATATATATATAGGTTACACTGGATATTACACTGGATGGTACACAGTGTAGCATCAATTATGTATTGTTTTTGCATTGGTTGGGTGTCAACTTTGTCCCAGTTTAAACTCAATAAGGTTATCAAGAACGTATCTACATGAATGCAATCTATTGTTATTGGACTAGTAATTTAATGTTGTTATATAATTAACATTAAATGAATAGCAACGATCCATCTCCAGACATGTTTGAGTTGAATGACATGTTACATGTCTCATTTGGTGAGGATTAGGTGGGATTTAACATTGTGTCTGGGGAGATTTCCCCTGACACTGACATGCATATCAATAGAATATCCATAATTTCAATAATGAATGTCTACCGAGTGTCGTAAAGTTTTCAAACACGTATCACATGTTTATCCCCAACATTAAAACCTGACACTCAACAGCACATCATATATATGTCAAGTCAATCAAACTAAAAAGGCTCATTAGCTCATATAAAATGCTGTTGAGTGTCTTCTTTTATGTCGGTGATTATCATGCAAGAATTATTTTAATACTTTATGATACTGAGTAGACTTTTAATAGAAAAATTATGGATAGATCTTCGATATGCAACTCAAAGGCAGCCGAAAACTTATATAAATTAAGTTGATAGCACTTAATCAAATCTAAACAGGCACAAAGTTGAATCTCGTCTGACACAAGTAAGACATGAAACATAAAATATTATGTAATAATATTTCAACTCAAGCAGATCTGAAGATGTATAGTTGCTAATCAATTGACATGCGGTTGATTATATATCATTTTTAGGCAATAATGCCCAAACATAAAAACTTACGGCCAATTTATATTATTTGCCACCGACCGCCGCCCGAGCCTAAAGCCCCCACACCCGAAATCCATGCCCGGTCAGGGCGACCCTCGAGCCCCGCGCAACGCCGACCCCGAAGAGCCAACGCCACACAAGACCCTCAGACCAACCCTCCCGAACGCCTCCGCACAGGGGAAGACGATAGGAGGCAACGGCAGCTGCTCCCCCAGCCGCGGCCAGGCCCAGCCCCGCTTCGCACCCCAGCCCGACCGACCCAGCCCTTAGAGCCAATCCTTATCCCGAAGTTACGGATCAGATTTGCCGACTTCCCCTACCCCCCTTGTTCCATCATGCCAGAGGCTGTTCACCTTGGAGACCTGCTGTGGATATGGGTACGGCCTGGTGCGAGATTTACACCTTCTCACCTGGATTTTCAAGGGCCAGCGAAAGCTCACCGGACGCCGCCGGAACCGCAACGCTTTCCAGGGAACGGGCCCCTATCTCGGGGCGAACCCATTCCAGGGCGCCCTGCCCTTCACAAAAAAAAGAGAACTCTTCCCGGGGCTTCCGCCAGCTTCTCGGGGTTCGTTTGCGTTACCGCACTGGACGCCTCGCGGTGCCTATCTCCGCCTCGCGGGGCCTATCTCCGCCTCTCCAGATTCGGGGATCTGAACCCGACTGCCTTTCGATCGACCGGGGGCGATGGAGGCCCGCACTTTTGAACGGCGTTCGCCAATCTCTTAGGACCGACTGACCCATGTTCAACTGCTATGCACATGGAACCCTTCTCCCCTTCGGCCTTCAAAGTTCTCCTTTGAATATTTGCTACTTCCACCAAGATCTGCACCCAAGGCGGACCCCACCCGTTTACCTCTTAACGGTTTCACGCCCTGTTGAACTCTCTCTCTTAAATTTTTCCCTTATGGTACTTGTCGACTATCGGTCTCGTGCCAGTAGCCTTAGATGGTGTTTACCACCCACTTTGGGCTGCATTCCAAAGCAACCCGGCTCCGGGAAGACTGCGCCCCGGCGCAACGGGGGCCGCTACTGGCCTCACACCGTCCACGGGTTGAGCCTCGATCAGATGGACTCGGGCCCCCACGCCAACACTGGGAAAAACAATCTTCCGTACGCCACATGTCCCGCGCCCAACTGGGAGGGCGGGGATTTTCCGTCTTCGCTGGTTAGTTTATTTTCCTCCGCTTACTGATATGCTTAAAGGGAAACTTCACCCATTTCCATTAAGCTTTGTATCGTTAGAAACACACTCATATTTTTGAATGGTCGTTTTCTGGAGAGACTGGAGAGATCCGTATCGATCTCCAACACTTCCTGTTTAAGATGACGCAATATGACGATTTTTGTACAGAAGTAAATGGGAAGTGTAAGAGGGGAGGATTCTCGTAAGACTACAAGCACTAGTCCCACCCCTCTGTGGGACCCACTGACGCTACAGACCTATTAGAGCAGTGCCAGTGGGTGGGACTTCACCAGCAGAAACTAACATCCACAGCGTCTGAAGCTAAGCTAACAGAGGCTGTTGATAAAACTGAAGTACAATGGCGGAAGGTACTGGATCTGACACAGAAGATGGCACCATGCAAAAGTTCACCATTTCAAAAGAAATGCAAACGAGGACTAATTCACTGAGTTCACCAACTAATACTCTTCACTATAAGTGTTTTGTGAAATGATTTTCAAGCATTCTTGCGATATCAGCTTGGTAGATGGAACAGCGAGGTGTCCGATAGGCAGAGATATAGATCAGCGGGAGTGCCCAGCGAAGCTGTGCATCGTGGTGCATGGTGGGAGTTGTTGTCTTCAATCCACAAGTCACGTCATCTAATCTATTCATCCGTGGGACAGCTGAGACACGTAATTTAAATTTTTTCGTGCCAAAAAGCACACATTTCTAACAATATGACAGCTTTTGGCCACCCGTTTCTACTTTCACCTTTGATTCTGAGAAATTGTGACAATTCACAGATATATTTAATGCAGGTGCACTGCTCTGTAGGCAAACCGCGACGGAAAAAAGGTAGCTGCTTCATCTCTTCTTTTTAGAATGAGTTTGAAATTTGTGCTTTTCGCACGAAAAAATGTAAACACGTGTCCCAGATCACGAATGAATAGATTAAATAACGTGACGTGACAGTGTCACGTATTTCTGTGAGACTGGGTTGTATATCTATATATATATAGTTTAGGCTCAACTGATAAACAACTGATTGATTATCCAGGTTAAGTGTTACCATTTTTGTTTTCAACAATATGCCTGTATATATCATATTGTATTGTTATTATATAATTGGTTAACTAAGACACAGTTATTTAACGCTAATTTTTCATTTTTAAAAACTATTTTTGAACTGCTTTGGAGACAGAAGGACGGACAGACACACAACGACAGCAGGAAGGCCGACATATAAAAGAAACCATTTAAGGAGATGCCAACGATAATCTCTTTGTCCTCTTCCGTGATGATGTAAATTACGCAGTAGTCACTCATTATACCGTAAATCCACAAGTTGACTGTGAATGTCAGAACTAGGGGAGAGTTGTGCGGCTATTAAGATGAGTCAACTTCCTCCAGACGTCGGGCTGCCGAGGCTGTGCTGGGATTCCCAAATTGGGTTGTTAAATTTTTAAAGAGACAATCATGCATACTTTTTGGTCGGCGCGCCTCTCTCCTTGCAGCCGGGTTGACACCAAGAGCTGAGGCTAGGGGTCGGGGGGGGAGGAAGTTGACCTTGAAGGTGAGGCCATGTTGGTGCTGGTGGGAATGTGCTGGGGGGGGGTTCGGTGGCCATTAGCATTTCATCGTCAAGGCAACGAAGCGTTTAACTCCTTTCGTCGTTGCACGTGCCCGGGACTACCCGGTGGCAGTAAAAGGAGTTCGGTGGGGATTAAAGGTCACTTTATTGTAGGGTTCGGGGGCTTAATGGCCGTCCTTCCAGGCACTAGTACACCGTCGTTGTCCATGTTAACCTTGCCTAGCTCCAACCTGCCATTAGGTCTTATCAGAGTCTGTCACAGATAGGGGCTTTGGGCCTTATCGGCCCCCTGTTCTTGTTTGAAGTTGGCGGCGCAGCATAGGCTGTAGTTTATGGTCCATGAGGAGATGTAACGCTCTGGGCGTTTGACCAATTCAGTGCTTGCAGCCACACATCTTTGGCTGCGACAAGATTTGTTTTGTTTCGGCATTACTTTAGTTCATTACTTATTTGTGTGTGAGCTTGTTAAATGACCCCTCTGCTAATTGCGATCCTTCAATGTAAATCATTACGAGACACCAAATGAATAGGTCTTTGAAACACAGTTCCGGATCATCAATTAAACGAAAAGGAAACTAAACAAAACTGAAACTAAATAACTGAAAAGACGCTCAATCACTTTGAAACTAGTATCACATAATAAAACCCTTTTTGGCCGATGAACTTCCAGAAACAATTATTCTCCCTCTTCTCCTCCAAAGACAATAAACTGTAGGCCTAGTATCTAAACAAGCACTGAGAGTGATCACAGGAAGATAGTGATTAAACACTAGCATCTCCTTTTTCTCTGTACGTAGATTAGATGGGGTCAATAGATTATGAACTCAGACACTCAGACACACACACACACACACACACACACACACACACACACACACACACACACACACACACACACACACACACACACACACACACACACACACACACACACAAACACACACACACACACACACACACACACACACACACACACACACACACGGATCAGAGAGCAGCTAAATCTTGATCTGTGCAAGCACATAACAATAATTTAAGATCATTGGATAGTGAAAGGCTTTCAGGGCAGGCTGACGCTAAGTACACAACGCCTGCATCACTATGTTGTGTTGCGTAAAACGTAACAAACAACGTCACTACATGAACGCAGCGAGCCGGATATTTGATACTATTAAAATCTAGCATGTTGGGAGTGTTGTAGTATCGTGGAAAGACGTGATAACCAGTTCAATCTTCAAAATATATGCATCGGTGGAAGACCACCAAGAAGGCTGACAATAGGTTTTAGATTGTTATGATCAGCCTTTTTTTAAATAATGAATAATAATAAATAATAAAATCATGTGTGAAAGATAAAATATTTAAGTTAGAATTGACTAGATAGCTTGCACAACATTGGATATTCGGATAATTCCGACCACGTACACACAGTGGATTCGATGGCCTCACCCGAAGCGCGGTGGAACTGCTTCTGGCACGCAGCGTTGCTGGGCCAACGCAGCGTAACACTGGAATTAAATGGAACTTCTGGCATAGCACAACACAGGGATGCGGGCAGCGTGTGGGAGGCGTTAGTCACTGTGGAGTGTGTGTGGTTGATGGCTGGCTTGAGCAGCCTCACCTGGCTCGAGCCAGGCCGATAAGACTCTGGGGCTGGCTGAGGCTGCACACCTGTGGTGGATTTGGTAACCATGCACACAGGTTAAACCAGCCATCAAGACACAAACTCAGATCTCTGACGTGCACATGAATCGCCTGCTCTGCATGTCACAAGACTCACCGGGGAAGGCATGGACGGACACCATGAAATCCAAAAAATTTACTTTTCACCTTGTTCGTTGATTTATTCATCAAAAGCCAAATTCTCAACATTCTGGTAGTTCCTTTATTTTCCATTTAAAGATCATAAATGCAAATGCAAATAGAATTATGACCTGTTTAATGTCCTATCTTGAACTATCATCATCTTATCAGCAATTAAAGCAATATTACAAGTTCTATTTCAAGGGGTCTCGAAAATGGTATCAATAGGTTTGACCGGTTAACCATGGACATCCCTTATACATGGACGGACACGATGAAATCCGAAAAATTTACTTTTCACCTTGTTCGTTGATTTATTCATCAAAAGCCAAATTCTCAACATTCTGGTAGTTCCTTTATTTTCCATTTAAAGATCATAAATGCAAATTGCCCTTGCGAGTTCATGCAAAGGTCTGGACAACTTAGCCAAGAGCAACTTGCTCCCACCCAGGCTCATAAAAAGCCTGCAATTGACTAGCACACAAATGGCAGGTGTGACGGAATGATCCAATCATGTTCCAACTTTATCCTGCACTAATTAACGTTTCTATTTAGAAATGTGTCATGTGTTGTGGAAACATTAGATGCTCTGCATGCTATTTCACGTTGTATTTAAGAAATGGGCTTTCTATAAGAAAAGAGAGTACTTAGCATATTGCATGATGCATGACTAGCTAAGCTGCCGTACGGGCACATTTCAAGGTACATTTTATCCTGGACTTATTTTTTAAATATAGTGTGATGGAAAAATGCAAATTCAAAAATGTAACTGCCAGACTAGCACCTATATAAAAATGATGTTCTTAAAGACCTTGCGTTATTAAAGAAAGAGTGCTATTTACATTCAGGCAGCTGTCCATTTATTTTGCTGCTGGTCATTTGTTTTGCAACATGCCGACTTACATGCTGTTATCCAAGAAGGAATGTACAAGGAAGATTATGTAACCATAATCTTCATAAATTCTGTCTTTTACAAACACACACAAACACTGTAGCGTTTGCACGGTTGGGTTTTCGGTGAAACAATTACCATAAGACGACAGTGCGTTGATATTGCAGAGAGGATATCAGTCCATCAATTCCAATGATTATTTTCCTCCCTCTGACCCATCTGTGCACGGTTTGGTTGTTCGATAAAACTAATGTGATCAATCAAATTCCTGCTAGTGCCATTAAGGTTTAGGGACGCAATTAGAGCACGATAATCAGAGCTGAGTAAAACTTGGTTGTCGCTCATGCCATCATTGTTATATAAATAGATTATATTACTGTCAGTATTGTTTCTGTATTACTGTTCAGTCTTATCAACTTACCTCCTTCTTTAATTTTTACATATACATTTTTAATTGGTTCAATAATTGAAATAAGGATTTTCAAAATGCATGAGAGAAAAAAATATCATAATTACTAATCTAGCCATATTTGCCTTAATAAATAAATGAATGGACTTAAAACCATTGTCTATGGAAACAGCGAACGGAACACCACAGCCAAAAAATGTTATCAGAGTAATGTCATGGCCACCATTTATAAAATTTGACATCAGCTTTGGAAAACAAATTGCTTTGTGTCGGCTACTAGAGTTGAATTACTAAACTATTAGATACCTTGAGCCCCTTGTTTAAAAAGTTGTTATTTTTTTTTCATATGTGATTATAATTACAAAAAGCACTGAATAAAAAAAGTGCATGGTCCCGACATCATTAACGAATGCTACCTGGTCCGTTTCCACCAGGAGGTTAGCAGGATGAGGAGTCTTATTGGCTGAAGATGAGCGTGCATCCATCGTATGGTGGGCTGGCTCCACTGCCCGCTCTGGCCCTGCTCCGCAGTACTAATTATCCTATACACCATCGGTACAGTGCGTAACAAGGGGCACTCCAATTAAGCTGGGAAACTTTTTCTTCAAAAACAATCCCTGAAAGCAGTGTGCAAAACTAATTAGTGGGGGAAATAAGATTAACTCTGCAACACGCTCGCACTCCGAGAACTGACACTTGAACCGGCCGTCATCTTCCATGACTGCACAGTTCAAATAGGCCAAACATGTATCCTCGCAAGTACACTTTCAAAAAGGAGCATTTTATCCCCCTAAGCATTACTGAGGATGTAAAGAATATTTTAATGACCAACGAGTTCATCAACTGTTAGTTCCTTTGAAGTATATTACATGATTTGTCTCTTTGAAATATGAAGAATGCAATTGTTGTTTGAATTGATCACATTTGCTAACTTCTTTATGATTGGCCCAATCGATTGATAAAATCAATAAAATAATGATTACACAACATGATAAACGATGCATTCCTTGTTGTTTTGGCCATCTTTACTGTTATGCCACACTGGGGCACATGAATGGTTGTAATTCATATAAAACTATAACAAAAAAAACAAAGTTCCAATTCACTGTAATATGGTAATATGGTTATAGTGTAAAACCACCTGGTATTACACATAACCACAAAATCTCAATGCAGCTCAAGTCGTGTCTTCATCCTTAATCAGACATCAGATCTTGTCACATAGACGTGCCTCTTGAACTTTACAAACAGATGTTCTGCCCCTGAAACGTCAGCGCCGTTCCCATAGCTACGGGCAGTCGGAGGCACGCTTATGTGCCTAACGAGAACAAACTGAACGAGGACAATGGCGCTGAATCCTAGTGCGTCGCATTAGCATAGAGATTGAAAGCAGGCAACGGCCGCGGGGTAGCCTGCCTTCCCCTCATTCTCTCATTTAACTGACAGCGTTGCTACGTTGCGTCCACAAAGGTGTTTAATTTCCAGCCCCCCTATCGTGAGCTGTCCACTCGATAGGAGCTGAGCGTTGAGTTGCCGTGCCAGAAAAGGAAGAA
Organism: Gadus morhua; assembly: GCF_902167405.1. Lineage (NCBI taxonomy): Eukaryota > Metazoa > Chordata > Actinopteri > Gadiformes > Gadidae > Gadus > Gadus morhua. The sequence goes on from NC_044063.1 coordinate 20,177,485, forward strand.
TACATGTTGAAATCCTGACTGGAACCTGATTCTGTCTCTCAGGCTGTAGCTCTGCAGTGCAGGGGCAACCTGTGGTGTTCTGTCTACAATGTGATTGTAAATGTCAACTTTATGTTGTTGGATACCATTGATACCGTGTTGATCAATTTGTCGGATTTTTTGAATTCTATCTTTAGGTATTATTCAGATTTATTCTGATTATTGTCAGTTTTTTTGTTCCAGCTGGTGCTAGTCCTGCTGGTATACTGATGATGTGCGATCATTTATTCAACCCCCATTATGTTGCTGTGTGATCACGGGCTGGCCTTAATTGTTGCAACCCTGCGCCGCACATTAACCCACTGTGTGTGTGTGGTGTGAGGGCATGAACATCCACACTCAGGTGCGAGCCTGAATTAGTTTGGGTCGCACAGAACGGCGCATGCTGTACCTAAACTCTGGAGGAAAACACAGGAAAGCAAGTGAGTGCACGGTTCCATGCCGGCATGAGGGACATTGTGCGTGACTATTGCAAGGAGGCAGGAGAAAAGATATCACAGCGTCAATTCAGGAGCAGAAAACACAGTTAATTCAGCGCTTCCCATTGGGACCTGGAGGCCCTCTGGGTAATCCATTCTTGTTCGTCTGTCTGACGGAGTTGGACCAGGCAGCCCGCTACAGCGAGACCTACGCTTTTCATTCGGCTAGCTGGAGGTAACGCAGCGCTGTAATACAAATGTAAATGCCTCTGTGTGGGCAGGAGACATCCACTGGAGCAAAAGGGAATGATGCATTGAGAGCACTGTTTAAGAGAGAAACACCGAAGGCTTCTGTTGTTGAAGCACACAGCCAGAGGTGCTAGGTTTTCATTTAGAAGCCAACCGCCGAGGCGTTTAAAAATAGATGTTCCTTTTACCTTGTGTTCTCTCAACACCCTCCCACCAACAGGCATCAGAAGTATACGTACGCTTCCCTCAAAGCCACCCGCAGTCGCACAGACGTAGAGACACTCGTACACACACCACACTTTGTGTGTAGACACACCCATCCTTAGTGCGTAGACACACACAGACACTTGTGCAGACAAAAACAAACGTGCGTAGACACACACGCACACACACACACACACACACACCTGTGACGCGGGACCTCCACCTCTGCAACAGCTCGGGGGGGGGGCCACAGAGGGGAATGGAAACGACTCGCCACGAGGCATCATTTGAAGAGGGAGGCACGGAGCCGGTAAGAAACGTCTCTGTCAGGCTGATCAAAAGTGACGGCTGCTGTATTGGGGCGCCGGCGTGCGCGGCCTGCCCCCACCTACCCAGCGGCCGGTAGAGATGAGGAATATCAGTCATCAGCTTCGATACTTCATCCGAGACAATAGGCCTGAGCGCGACGCAGCAGCGGAGACGGAGGGAGAGGCTGATGCGTCGTGACATTCATTCCCCCCGCGTCGGCGCGAGTGTTTACCACGTTTCATTCAATAACCCGGCGGCTATGCGGGGGCACAGTCCCCCCCCCGGTCGCCTGGGTCGTTTAGACGCCGCCGGCGCAGACGTTTGTTGGAGGAGATTAAAGGAAGGGAGGGGATGTCATGGTGGAGATGATGGGTGAGCTGGGGTTACGGTAGTGGGGAGGAGTGTGGTCGTAGAGATGGAGTTGGTGGTTGAGGTGGAGGTGGTGAAGGTGATGGAGGTGGTGGAGGTGGCGGTGGTAGGGATGATGGTGGTGGAGGTGGCGGTGCAGGTAGTGGTGGTGGTGGAGGAGGAGCTAATGGTAGTGGTAGTGGTGGAGGTAGAGGCGGTGGAGCTAGTGGTGAAGTTAGAAGTGGTGGTGGAGGTAGTCTTGGTGCAGGCAGTACTCGATAGGGTGCTGGTGGTGTAGGAGGTTGTGGTAGAGGAGGTGGCGGTTGTGGTGGAGGTTGTTGGTCGAGATGGTCGTGGTGTTGGATGGGTTCATTATCAGGGCTCTGAGAAGATGGGCTTAAAGTGATGGAGGTCAGAAGGATAGGTGAGGACAATCCGTCGGAACAGGCGTGATCAGAGACAATCAGACCATCAGCGGGTGGGTGTCAGAGGTGATGAGAGTGGTGAGGTGTGGGTGTGACGATGAGGAAGAGACTGAAAAGAGTGCAAGAGCATCATTTTTTTTTATGCGATGAGCAAAGCAGAGATTTAACCCTCGTACCCCCCTACCGCCACACACACACACACACACACACACCACGAATGAGAGAGAGAGAGAGAGAGAGAGAGAGAGAGAGAGAGAGAGAGAGAGAGAGAGACCCATGGTGACGCTCTCTCCCCCGCGGAGGAGAGAGGTGTGTAGTGGGTTTCAATGTGTTGCTAATTCCCCACGCAGCCCCTGTTGTATAATTCCCATCATATCCTCTGATTGACTGAGGTATATTCTTCCCCGTTACCTCCTAGTTGAATTGAAAGGATTGTGGTTAGATACGATGCACTGTACATCTTTCTGGCTGTTGTCAAAAAGCATGTTTGAGCACAGCTCCTAAAGCACTGTATGAATGCATAGCTACTGGTGCAAGAGTTTAACGTTGTTGAATGGATGCAAAACGATACAGCCAATAGAAGACATCAACATCCACAGCAAACATCCCCACAGAATCTGATATGATATGCGGAAACACGCACAAACAAACATACCCTTAAAACCCTTTCCGCTCCCATATATCCGTACATATTAAGAGAACAGATCGAACCATCCAAGAGGCCACATCCAGTAAAAGGAAACTACGCCTGCGGCCTGAGCGTGCACACACACACACACACACACACACACACACACACACACACACACACACACACACACACACACACACACACACACACACACACACACACACACACACAGTGATGGGCTCCCATCGGTGGCTGCTCCTGGGTTCTCCTGCTCCATTAGGCCGAGTGGAGGCGAGGAAGAGCCAGGGAGGGGGAAATAAAAAACAGCAGAGGCCCCCGGCGGAGTACTTGGAGGGGCCCTGGCTGGGGACGCTGTGACGGGGATTGGCTGACAGGGGCCTGGACGGGGACGGGGACAGGGGGAGGTGGCAGGGGGGAGATGAATGGTTCGATGGTGGGTGGCTGTTCCAGTAGGCTGGCAATGCCCCCCCCATCTCCTCTCTGCTCATTCGTTCGTCTCAATGTCGATCATTCGTCATATGAATAGCTCCCTGGGACGGCCATTTATCGGCTCGGCCGTGCACGCGGGGTCAAGGGGGTTAATTGCCAGGTATAGTAGGAGGCGTTTGTAACCGTTCGCTGAGTAACTGTATAGAAAAAATACATCTATAAAAGAAAAAATATTGTGATGTGATTTTGCGGGTTTTCATTGGTCGGGCGGTGCTTATAATATTTTCCCGATCCTTCGCACGTCACTATCACAGTATTTCTCTACCCGGACATGTGAGTCATTAGAAATGGACGAGACGTTCACAATGGCGGTGACTCCCGACAGAGACGTACTTAAAGGACGGCGTGTGTTCATCATCCCGGAGGATTAACCCGAGGGGCGTCGCCTCCAGATCAGCCAGCGGGTCAGAGGAGGTGTTACCCGACAGCAGCACCCAGACAGCTGCTAAGCTTAAAGGACAAATCAATGACACACAGGGACCGGATTAACCAACTTGAACCGTTATGATTTGCGCTACGATTATGCAATAGCTCTCCCTGACACAGCCCCCCTGTGATAAAAAAGCATTTTTTGCAAGAAAATCAAGAATTGTACTCTTTACTCATCAGTCTCCATAACACTGTACTGTCACACAAGACGTGGGACCGGTACTGGTACAAACGTGAGCCGACAAATAAGCTACAGCCCACTGAAGTTATCCCACGATACCCGATCACTGCGTCGCCGGGGCCGGAGCTAGTGGGGACCGCGCCACCGCGGTGGCACTTTGGGCGGACTAAAATAACTCAGAAACACTTATCTCCTCTCCTTCCATCTGTAGAACTGTCACCAGGCATGACACTGGATATCTCTGTCTCAAAGAACTGTTTCATCCCCATCCAGTCTGCGGCTTCATGCTGAGCACTTTGCTCTCTCTGTGTGCTCGTGTGTTTGCCCGAGTCTGCCTGTACGTGTGTGTGTGTGTGGGTTATGTGCATGTGTGTGTGTGCATGTGTGTTTGTGTGTGTGTCTGTGCATGGGTGTATGTGTGTGTGGTGTGCACGTGGGTGGATGTATGAGTGTGTGTGGCGGGCGCATGTATTTGCATGCGTGTGTGCACACGTCGGCCTGTAAAATGAAAGGCTAGATCAAAGCAGCACATCCAGCCTGCCTTTGTAGCATGATGATGTCCTTCCACTACGGATCCACAATTCAAAGTGATGAGAACTCGCAGGGCCGGTGAGTATGCTCGGTGGTGGTCTTAGAGGTGGGGGGGCCGAAGAGATGACAGCAAAAAATTGGATGACAAAAGGATGGGAAAAAAAACAAGAGAGAAAACCGGATTAGTCCTAAATAGAAAAAAAAGCAATTTCATGTGTCCTCTGCTAGATGTGGGCAGCTTTTCTCTTCTTCTGTTGTTTTATATTTTATCCCTGCGAGAGCACGCTAGGATTCATCTAGACCTGTCAAAAGGAGAGAGGATGAGTGGGGGGGAAGAACTGTTGGTGAAGAGCAGGGAGAAAATAATTGTTGTGCATGTGTGGTTAGTCTGTGATAATTGGGTGATGGGACCCCATGTCACTAATGCTCCCCCGGCTTCTGTCACTATTTTTCTGCTAACAGTAGCTAGCTACACCTTGAAAGGACTAAGACGAAAAAAAAGGAGTAAACAGAGGAGAGAGACAAAGAAGGAGAGTATAAGAGAGAGAGAGAGAGAGAGAGAGAGAGAGAGAGAGAGAGAGAGAGAGAGAGAGAGAGAGAGAGAGAGCATGACTTCCTCACTTTAATCAGGGCCTTTTGTTTGCAAACAGTACCCTCTTGCCTCGCTGTCCACACCCAGGGTCAAATGGGTCAATCCAATCATGGCGCTGGGCTTAAGCTTCTTTCAAGGATAGCAGAAAGAAAAACAGAATCAAACTGCCCATCGGAGAAAAGCACTTGGCCATACAAACCATATTTGAAATGTGTCACCTCAGAGGGGACACAGAAATGAGGCAAACCTACACTATACTCAGGTGGCTCACACGCTGAACCTCCTCTCCACTGCCCAAACCCTTTGGCTAAAAGCCCTCACACAGGGGAGGCACGGCCCAAAGATGCCGCTGGACCAAAACAAACATCTTCCATACAGCGGTTTATGATGTTACATTCTTCACTAACCCTAACCCTAAACAAAAACCCTAACCCTAACCCAGAGACAATAAATCACTAGATGTGTCTATAATAAAAGATAAGGCAAGATAAGATAAACCTTTATTAAGCCCTGGAGGGAAATGCAGGTGTCGCAGTGGCAACAACAATGATATAAATGCTTGGCCAAGGTGTAAAATCTGTAAATGTTGGATAACGAATGTGAGAAATTGGTTGTTAATAATATTAAACCTTCAATTTGCCTCCCCTTTACGCCAGGCGCCGTGTTATGGGTCCGTCCACAGATGGAATACATCTGTGCTTTCATCAATTTGGCAATGTGTCCATTCCTTTCCCCATGTTAAAATGACAATGTTGTTGTCAGCCTTGTTGCTAAGCAACCATTATGGCAACCCGTTTTAATGACTTTGCCTTGACTCGTATTTCACATCAATGGCTTTTGGATTTGCAGGCCAGTTGATGTAAACAAGTAGTAGTTATCTGAGTTTTTCATGGCGAGTCCAAAAAACTCACTAAAACGTATGCACTAAGAGACATTTAATTGATAACTACATGTATGCAGATGTATGTGTGGCATTTCCCCCAATCGATATTACAAGTCAAAAAGCATACTTATAACCTTAATTACTTGCTTCATAATGACACAAACTTGCCATCATTGCAAACTGCCACACATACTATCCAGATATCATCGGATCATCGAAAAGTCGACCAAAAGAAACAATACAGTTGAAATACTGGGAGCACAAAAGTCTCGAAGCAGGTGAGAGGTTACCCGTGTTGACCTCCTCCTCCACATGGCTTCCATCGACATGGTGAGTGCATCTGAGGGGGTTTAAAGCCATGACTCCGGGCCAGCCTCTCCCATACATTAAGGAGGAACACACCGACCCGACTACCCCGTGGCAACGGCACAACCTCAACGCTATCAGCGCCAGCGCAGGGCTGCAATGCTGGAGGACGGAGGTGGGGGGTCAACGTGGTGGACAAAGGAGAGGAGATAGTGGATGAGGAGACGGTAGGAATGGAGAGGAGATGGGAATGAAGATAAGGGACGATGTTAGGTTAGAAACGGGAAGAGAAGATAAGCAAGGGGCAGAGGGTGGTGGTGGTGGAGAGGTGCATTGCGAAGGAGAGGGGCAAGAAAGGGAGAGATGATGGGAGATTTAGGAGAAGAGGTTTGCTATGGAGAGTAATTAGAAGTATGACTGTGGGAGATAGGAGGTAGACGTTAAAATGGAATGATAACTCACGTAGAAATGTGTATTATTTCTTCTTAGTCAAGGTGGGTTAGAACCAGAGGTGTAGGGGAGACAAATAAAGCACTGAAGTAGACAAAGAACAGGTGAGCACAATCAACTCATTACACCAGGACTCAGCGCTCAGCGTCTAAGATGACCTGATACAATTACAGCGGGGCTTTTTCAATGGAGAAGAGCAGGTATGCAGATGGACCATGGGGAAGGGCTGCCTGGGAAAGACAGAATGCCTTTGTAGCATAGCAGTTAAATGTATTGATAGACATAGATTGTTTTTTTTGAAACACACACACACACGCACACAATCGCAAAGCACACACTCTCACACAGCAGTCATCAGAATTGCCATTTACCCCCTGAAGTTAAGCAGAAGCAACAGAGCAAAAAGCCTTCTCTTTCTTGTCAACTTTAAGAACATACTTCCTCTGAGAGCCTGTCGGCAATCCATGATTGATAAGGACAATTTAAAATGTATTTTGTGGCTCAAAGGAACTCCAGGCAAACACGTTATAGCAACATACCTGGCATGGCCGCCACACAACCTCTGCAAGCATTTGTAGTCTGACGAACAATGACAATAAAACGCCCAAATAGGTGGACCACATTCTTACACCCTTCATATCGAGGCGCAATGGAAAAGTACACTGCACTGGTTATACCAGGCAACAGCTTGTTAAAGGCAGAGCAAAAAATCAATTCATAAATGTCTGCCATGGAAAGAGAGTGATTGCATTTTGTACCACCACACCTAACTCAAGCAGCATAAATCATCCCAACCTCCCAGGAGGGCTAGCTAAATGCTAATCACTTCTAATGTATGGACGCTGGCTCCAGTCCGCCATTGATTTGGCGCCCTAGCTTGGGGATGCGTCTTTAGGAGTAACAATAGCACATATCGATACTCAGGGGGTCACCTTATTACCTGAAGAGCACTGGAAGGATATTCAAATGTTGCTAATAGCCACAAAGAAGGCCGGTACCCCACGGTCATGTACTGGGGTGGAATCACCGGTTCTGTGTATTACAGGTAGGAGTTCTGAACCTCATCACCGGATCCTTTGAATCTGCATAGGCAGGTTTCCGCCTCCACTAGTAGTTGTGATTCATCTCTAACCCATGGTGCGAGGAGGTGAGAACCAGGCTTGTTGTCATCCATTATGACTCATAATGTTGTATACGTGGGAAAACGCTAGGAAGAGACTTTATGCAACAGACAAAATGAAATAACAGATGATTACACTAGACCCTAATGCCATATAGATCTAGTTATCTAACACAACACTTTTGGGGGCTGCTTGCAGGATTAAGCAGGATGATGTTTCCAAAATTTGATTCATGCGTTTGGATCCTTCTGAATTACAAAAAGATAAATAAAAAAAAGTGGATGTTCTGCTTGGTTGATGCTTCTACACTTCAAAGACAAAAACGGAAACACAACAGACATGAAATTTCCAAGACGGATGCTCACTGCGAGCCAACATTTCACTTTCATGTTGACAAGCATCGGCTAATGGAATAGGCTGGATCGCTGAAAGACACACATGCGCAAACACACACTTGCGCACACCGACGCACACACACTTTACTTCAAGGCCAGAGACACTCTTCAACACCTTTAAGTGATCAAGGAGCTCTTTGCCTTATAGAGACCAGCCAGAGGGATGCTTGTTGAACAAATACGCAGAATGAAATACAACATTCACTTGCTTCATTTCACTTATACCTGGAAGGTTGTTGTGACTCATTATAGAAAGTGTTTCATTATTATCAGATTGTATCTTTTCCATAAGAAAGAAAAGCTGATGCAAATTGAATGCCATATCCCTATAAAGACTGCGAGGGTACATGCTGATATTGAATGCCTTGTTTTTGAGGGAGCCACGAGTGAGCATCAAATCCCAGAGGAGAATATAAATGGAGTCAAAGGCATATAACCTTGCACTATAAAAAAATAAGGATTTATACATAATTACACAACAGCGTCTGCATTAAGTCAGATCCACCGAATAAGCTAGTGGCAATCACTGGAAAGCCTCCGGCTAATCTCATTAAAGTTAAAACTGTGCAGAAATGCTCCAAAAGTGACTTATCATGCAAATTAGCTCCTTAAAAATTGCAAGATTCAGGGTTATGAACTGAGATACATCAGCAAACTGTACCATTAGTTAATCTTCCTGAAACATTTAATTAAATGCAGATATGAGAGAAAACGAGAGAGGAGGAGAGGAATACAGTACAATGAATAAGAGAGTGAGAATAAGCGTTATTGTAGTGTGGGCATACTAGGCATACTTTGAAAATGATCAACCTCCCCCAGTCAATTTGCCAGCTTAGTGCACTCCATGACAAGGTTGCATGGTTTGACGGCTGACATTTCAACGGAGGATCTGGATAGAATATTTCTGTCTGCGTATGTTTCAGTGAGTCATCTTCATACCCTCCTGCATACCACAAGTAGCACGTTAAAAACTGCACAAGGGCTTGTGACTCCTTGAGTGGTCCCCAATTGTCACTGAGTAGAGGGTGAAGACCAAGCGTGAGAGGCTAGCCAAGGCTTTCCAATACAACTGGCTCAGTCCTGTTGCACAAAGCGCCAACACAATTAGCTTGGGCAAACATTTGGCAGTCCCTTCCCTTTCGCGGTGTACCAAAAGGTTGGAAAACAACTCTGGTCTCTCAGGACTGTGACTTTCCCATCCGTCCATTGTTTTACTTGTGCAAAGCCATTCACGTATGACCGACTCCTCTTCTTATGCCAACCTCGCAAGTCCACTATTATTGTCTTCTTGACAAGGGCTCCCACACAATTTTGTGAATTATGAGACGCGAATCAAATTTAGTTTTTCACTTCAATGTTAACGGATATTTCACAAACCCAAACGCTGACCGACTGCCGACAGACGACATTGACCCCATAAGGGGATATTATTCCAATCCGTTTTTTGAGGAAAACAGATGAGGGGGAAAGGGATGAGTGGGTTGGAGGCATTAATGTTCTCTCTGAGAAAGGGAAAGGTTAAGTCAAGCACTTGTCTGTTTTCAATGTTTGCCCAAGCTTACAGAACGTGAGAGGAATTTAGGAGATCAGTATATGACCTTACTTCGGTTGAATACGTTGTTCTTTCACTTTTTCCCTGGCCCTCTTATTCTGTGAACAAAAAGTCATTTCCTGTCCATTTACTTCAAAGCAGTCCGTGTCAAAAAATTCATATATAAATAACAACCACAGCAAGACAAACTGCATTGTGCCAATTGTTCCGCCTGAGTGGTTCCCGCGATGGCATTGGGTACATACTTTCAGTTCCAAAGCCAAAAAAGGTCTTTGATAAAATTATTTTTGCTTCTTCTATGTATCCACCCAAAATATATGACGTACTCTTTCACGACTCAAACACATGCTGTGGGGTAAACAAGTTCCCCTCATCTTTTTCGACAAATAAATGTAAGATTGATGATTTAAAGTCTTTCAAAAGTTTTGAGTCAAGTAAAGTTTAGTTGCAGGGCTCTTTATCACAATAACTATCCACAATTACCTCCTCCTTTGTCTTATTTAATACTGATCTATGATTGTGCTCACCTGTGTCTTTGTGTACTTAAGTTTCTCAGTTGTTATGCGTTTTTTGTGCCTGCCTCAAGCACCTGCCCCATTTTTTGTTGATATGTATTTAACGCTGTCTGAACACTGATAATCAAAGTCCCTATAGTCTCCACAGGCCTAAGGCCCATTTAGCATCAGCTACCTTCTGAACCATCTGTACTGCAGTCCCCCAAATGAGACAGATAGAATTCTGAACATGGAGCTGCCTCTCCAACTGCCTCTGCCAAAGATAATTATCCCCAACAAGCGTGTTAGAAGCACAGATATAGCGCAGTGGCTTGTTTACGCCTTCTGCTTTTACGCCTTTCATACCCTTGTATTAATTACCTTATATATTTATCTACCGAGATGCGGCAAATCCTGCCCCCTGCAGAGAATCTCATGTGTGGTCTAAAATAGATGCGTCCCGTTAGCAGCTGGTATTAGCAATGTTTTCCCCAAACAATAAAAGAAAAAACATGTACAGCCAGCAATACAAAGACTAGGGAACACCACATCACTGCCCTCTGGACCTTTACTGGACAACCCAATGTCTCACCCTAATCTAAGTACAATTGTGCACAGGGCTCTTCTGCAAATCCAGTTTATTTGACTCTGTTTTGGTTTACAAGGAAGCCATGAAGTGCATGGCTATCAAGGATAGGATAGAGCAAGACTGGCAGCACTGGATGAAAGCAATGACTGGTAAGGACTTGTCCATCAATAATACCAGTCAGTCCCAAAATATAGCTCAAAACTCTTACTATAGTTGGGAGGTAGTGTCGCCACAAGTAGTGACCTTACTAGTTGAACTACATTTCCCAGTATGGGTAATGGTTGTGCCACTGTTTTCTAAATCAAATAGCTTCTCAGTAGCTGAGCTCTTTTATTGATCAGGTAGCACTCTAGCATCCACAAAAGCTACACATGCAGAGCATTTCTGAGGCTCAAGCACAGCGAAGCTTTCTGCTGCAGTCTGAAATCAATCTACGAATCAGTACCCCCATACATGGATGATAAACATAGGAAGACGTTGGCATTCTATGTCAAGGCTAGCTGAAAGAAGCACTTTGGTAAGGCGGTGACATCATGTTCCAATCATTGAGCTGATGCTACGACCATAGACAGACATACACACACACACACACACACACACACACACACACACAAACACACACACACACACACGCACACGCACACGCACACACACACACACACACATACACACACACACACACACGACTTCACTAGTAAACACAGACCAGATGCACAACGTTAATTGGAAGATGGCAGAGGGAACAACCTGTCTGATTTTGCTATCCAAAGTAGCTCCTAGTTTTCAGCATTGTTACAAATATAAAATATTCTAGGGCAATGATTAAGTCAATGATCTGATGATTTGACCTTCTTAGTATCATTTGGACTTTGAGAATTAAGATTAATATCATTGCTTGAATTCATACAGAGAATTCGTACAAAGTTACCAACTCCATGAAGAACTGCAAACAGATCATAAATTTGAGTATTTCTTTCTAACCAGTCAAGCAAGTCGAGCAATTCATTTCCACGATTTGTCTTATTCCTCTTGGGTTGAGGCCCTTAAGAAATAAAACGATAACAATCTTTGGTTTTTATTTTCTCTGTAATAATTCAATTAGGATAGATCTATAAGTCTTCTTTTGACAATAACAAAAACTTTAATTTGGTACCGAACACTTTTCCAGGTGAACATGCTTCAATTCACTGATACAAATGTGACCACGATCTTTCTAATCCTGTTAACACCTGTCAATCTTGCATGGCATGGTTCAATCAGCCATGGGGCGTGAGTTGAGATCTCAGGTTGTTGTTTAATAAATTGTTTCATAAATAATTGAAGTGAACATTTGTATCCTATCTTTTTGACTGACCACTGTGAAAGCATTGAATAAGAAAGTTTGGTTGGTTTAAAAAAAATAAAGTAGCCTCTGATGTAGTAATCACCTTTTCCACATGTTTGTAGCTTAGCTTGCTACATTTCTCTGGGGGATGGCCTCTGTGTACTAGTGAAGCTTAATTTAATTAGGAGAAACTGGTTGCTCAGCTCACTAAACTTTCCAAGTAGCATGCCCAACACTGGATATAAAAATATGGCATCCAATTCCTAATATTAATTATAATATTTTTGGGTGAAAAAGTCTGATTTGTGTTTCATGGACAATACGCTGGGTAAGACACACATACACACACAAGGCATGCTGTACATTAATTCCCCTGCTTTGAGACTATGTTAATGTCACAATTAACTACTAACTGTGAGATAGCTGGGCTGTTGGTCAATGTTCCCCCACCCTCACTGACTGTTGAAGGTTGTTTGCCAGCAGGCTATATCAAAGCCCAAGTTTGCACTTCATCTACCTCGTTTTGGCATGTCTTTTCTTGTGTTCAATACATCTGCCATTGCCAATGCAATTCCCAGCATCCATCACAGTCTTCTCAATTTAAGAACAGAATTGGGCAGTGAATTTACAGATGCTTTGTTGTTTTGGATCTCAACAATGGGCTTTAAAAAGGGAAGAAAATGTGAAGGGCAATTGTAGCTGTTAAATTGCAATGACAATGACTGTTCCAACGTAATAGAAATTCAGAATATAGCTATAGTACTTTGACTTCTGTCTATGTATTTTCGTGTTTTGACGAAGGCAAATACACGACACATCCTATTTGCATGTTCCCTCTGGTCCACAAAGACTTAAACGCAGACGCAAAGGGAATATTATTTTCAGGCAAGTTTTTTTTTTTTTATGTAGTTTCTGTTTGTTTGTTTGTTTCATTGTAATGGATCGCATAAAGACTTGAGGGAGGAACAGATTAGCCTTCTCTTCAACTGCCGCAACCTCTCGTGCGTGAGCAGAGTTTGTGATAAGCCTCATCCATCAAGCTCCACTATCTCATTCAAGCCCATGGCAAACCAATCTCTCCATCTGAAATGCCCACTTTTTAGATTGGCAGATGCCTTATACCGCTGAGCAGAGGGAAATTCAGCTGGCCCTGGCAGAGAGACAGCCAGAATGGGATATTATTTTCTTTCCACAGTGTAACAGAGACATCTGCTGGATATCGGCTGCCTCACAGCTCAGCCAAACAGGGAATCGGGAAATAGTGTGTGCATTTTTGAAAACACTACCCATGTTAACTTATAGTACCCATGTTAAGATATTCAGTGATAGGTCTCACAGGAATCCGTGAAATGACTACGGACAAATAACTCGAAATCCGTGGACACATCACGGAAACACGCCGATTTCTGTGATGTGGCCACGGAATTCGCTCCAATGCAAGTTAATGACGCTGATGTTCCGTGGCTCACACACGGATCCCCGTTTCAACGAGCGAGTCGACCACGGGGGCTTAACTCAAAACCCGGGGTGGTCTCACTGAAACACTTAAATTGTCCTTGTTGTGTCCACGGAAGTTGCTCCAATGCAAGTAAATGACAATGATATTCTGTGGCACACACACAGATTCCCGTTTCAATCTGTGTGTGTGCTCCCGTTTCAATCTGTGTGTGTGCCACATTTGACCACAGCGCAGGCTTAACTCAAAATCCGTGGTGGTCTGACGGAATCACTTAAATTGTCCGTGATGTGGCCACGGAATTTGCTCCAATGCAAGTAAATGACACTGTTATTCCGTGGCTCACACACGGATATCGGCGTGTTTCCGTGATGTGGCCACGGATTTTGAGTTAAACGTCCGACCGTAGTCATTTCACGGATTCCTGTGAGACCATGTTGCTGAGGGACACTTATAAATGGAGGAACTCAATACTAGCTATGTGAAAAAGGGATGTTTGAAAATTAATACAATTCTTAATACAACACCTATGACCTAAAAATAAATAATTCAGGAGAGAAGACAACAAATTGAAATGAGACCATAAGTGGTAATTAGATGTTGTCACACTAACTACTGTGGTTAGAATGTTGTCACACAAACTACTGTGGTTAGTTAATTAATGCATTTGAATTGTATTAATTAAGATAGCACCCATAAGTTATATCTACTTACCATGTATTATCCAAATCCAAGAATCCATTGAAAAATCCCAAATGTTGTCAACAAAGTAGCAAGTCTTGTACACCCACCTGCTACATTGGTGTGAACAGGTGTGTTTCATTTAAGAATAAAATAAGCATTTCAAGTGAGAATTTCATTGGCTATTGCTGAATCAAGTCATAATCCTTTGTTTTGTCACACACTAATACCACATTGTACATGGAAATACATCACAGCACGCAAGAAAGAGATACTCTGAACTCAGTTTCAATTAGATTTAGACAGAACGGTGACCGTCTCTACAGAGCCAAAAGCCTGTTACCAAATGGAGTCAGATGCTATTTGCAGACGCTTTGTGCCCAAACAGATTCACTAGATCAACAGAACCCCAGGACAAAAATCTCTCCCCCCCCCCATTATTTATCAATTTAGTTTGTACCCACATTTAATCCACACACTCATATTCATCTCCAGCTGCTCAGCCTTGGATTTAGCGCTACACTCATATGGTCAACGATCCCAAATTCGCAGCCATATGCTGCCAACTTCAATCTGGGGAGAGGGCCATGTTCAAAATGGATGCGAGCAGCGGCTGCCAAGTCCACTCTGAATGGAATTCATTAAAATGAAAAAAAGTACTACGGCATTCCATCTGCCCGGTGCATGTTCACATCCCCGATGCGTACCGCTTCTCAGATTAAAACTGGTGAGGAGTATTCGGAATGTCGTAGTGTGTGTGTGACGGTGGAGAGAGTGGTTGGACAGGAGTATGTCCATAGCAAATTTACCAGGACACTCAAATTGAAGCGCAATGTGACTGTAGAATGAAGAAAATACCAAAGCCAGAATTTTGGTAAAAGTAGCCATAGGCTTCACAGTTTAGGATAGTGTTTCCGATAAAAAGAATGAGAACAAACCCGGAGACTGAGATGTACAGGACTCAAAGTACGAATCATACCCCCAATACAGATAAAACATTAGCATGCTCATGGAATGTTTTGTCTTCTGTATTATTTCACATTGAACAGCTTAATAGTTAATAATTAGTGCTTCAATGCTTCATGAGGTTTTGATGATTGAAATCGGCATCAGGAAACTGGCGGATATTGATTTAATTGTTTGATTTTGAAAAAAAAAAAGCGTCCATAGTAGCCTACCAACTGATTAATCACCTCCTTTTCTCCCATTAGCCACACAACTGCAGTCTGCACGCATGGGGCTGCAATCTCTATACTATGGAAAACATCCATATTTTCATAATGATTGTTCAAATTCAAACAGTTGTTTCCACAGATGTCCGAAGTGTACAGGGTTAATGGTTCAAAGATGAACGACTCCGACATTGTGGTCACTTGTTCCATATTAAAATGTTAAATATGAAATGACCAATTACTTAGTGCTCTGGTTAGTACCACCTTCACTCCCAGGGGCCCCTCTGGTGGAGAGAGCTTCGGCTTGGCTTCAAGCTAAGCAGATTCTGGCTTTGTACTCTGCTAATGTCGCTCCTCTCCCACTCCTGTGCCTGCTCGGTGTTGCTATGGCAACTTCCACAGAGATGGGAAAAGAGACAGTGTGTTAGTGTGTGTGTGTATGTGGTTGTGTGTGTGTATGTGTGTGTGTGTGTGTGTGTGCGTGTGCGTGTGTGTCACAGAGAGAGATTTCACAGGAGAATAATGATCGTTGGCTAATGAGTAGAACTTTTGCGTACTCACACTCATCTGTGTAGGCAACAAGCTAGCATGGATTGGCTGTGAGTTAAGTGTTTTGAGAGAACACGCGCACATCCAGACGCACACGCACACACACACACACACACACACACAGCATCCATAGATAGGGATTGATTCATGAATGCATTATTCTTTCAATAGGTGGGAACAGCCACAGATACACATTCATGTACCCAATTGTACACACACGCAGCAACACGCACATTATCCAATACAAAAGGGTTCGGTGAATGCTATCCACAGACATCAGACTTGATATTAATCTGCCCAATCAAATTCCACAAACTCATTACCATGACAACGCTAATCCCACAATGCACATTAGAGGCAATAGCGGCTGTCTTGTTTTGAATTAGCCGGGTCTAATTGAAGTGAGGGCTTGACGACTCTGGTGGCGTATGCCACTTGTTTACATTATGTGTCCTTGACGGAGCCCTTAATGTAATGTCTGCTTGTCAACACATTGCCTGACACATGCAGAGACAACACAGATTGTTTGACTTCGATCCCATTCGAAAGTGACACACAGGACGCACGCACATACAACGACACATGCGCACACACAACCACACACACAAAAGTTGTATGCATCGTAGGGGCAATTCCAATTATGACAATCCAATCACACTAAATAGCTCAAGAAAAATTGCACATGAATCCCCTCAGGTCCCCCGCTCAAGTCCATCAATTCCCCTAGTGATCATTTAATTAAACACATCGATCCTGGTTTTGATGCTGGAGAAACTACTCGCATATGGGTGTTATCTATTCTCTACCATGAGAGTCTTACCACAAACGTCTGTTGTGAGGTTTTGGTCCATGACGCTTAAGACGTTACATCCCCAGCCATGAAGCCACGCCACCCACTGCCCTATTAACACTTCCATGTCCAATTCCCCATCCTCTGGTCACACCTGTAGAAATGGCCGTTCACAGCGTGGTTCGTCTGCTGGTGTTCACCTGTTTACCGGCTGGTTCCGCTTCCGCTGACTTTTGCAGAGTTTAAAGAGCCCCTATTACACCCCAGCTGTGAGTTTGGACATTTGCTACAGTCCACTGGGTAGACCGGTAGACTGATAGACTGATCTATCCAACATACATCTACACATCTACTTGTGATGTGTTAAACACAGGCAGATTTTCAAATGGCAGGTAATGGCTATTCACACTCACACCTGGTGGTATAATATAGGGGCCCTTTAAACTCTGCTGAAGTTAGCGGGATTGGAACCAATAAACAGGTGAAAACCAGCAGATGAACAGAGCTGAGTCAGTGCTGTTCATCTGCTGGTTTTCACCTGTTTATTGGTTAGACTCAGCGCCGCTTAAGTAACACAGATAACCAGAGCTCCATAGAGCTCTGCATCACATTTAAGATGAGGCTCCCTCTTGATGTCTATTATAGCGAGTCAAGCTGCCTCAAAGATGTTCTTTTTGTTTTGTTGTAATGATGTTCGCACTTTGATTTGTATCAGCATGACAGCTTGTTAGTTTGTGTTGCTATACGCCCTTTGATCCATATGCTTTATTTGCGGAGACCATTACCACACAGAGCTCTTTCAATTTGGTATTTTGCTCCATTTAGTGTTCAGACGTTGTTGTTAAGCAAACCAACTCGGCAAACAGACTGCACGTTGTTATGTGAGTTTGTTCGCCTGCTGGACAGGCAAGCCTAAAGAAGTTGTTTGATCTGTGATCACAGGCAGAGGAGTACTGACTCCATATTCTCGTGATCCTGGCATTTATCAATATGCTTCGGTTTTACCCTACGAATTAGCCTGGCTATAGACCTCTGTAGAATAAGCACCGCCTCCGAGGCTCCTGGTTCCATCGGTCTTGAACTACACAAAAAAAGGTGTGTAGTTCAAACGTGAGCAGCTTTTACTTCTTTGCCACCTACAGAGTTTGTTATGTATGATCATTAAAAAAAACATGTTATTTCCCATAGAGACATTTGACAGATGGAACCAGGAGTCTCGGAGTCATCCATTTCTTTCTGCTTCCGGTGCGTTTTTGCGGGAGCCAATCACCCAGCTGACTTTTCCCCTTGGCGCGCTATTGGCTGGTTTAACACAATGACGATAGGGAAGCGACGGCAAGCAGCCAATCGCGTAAAGAGGCAGTTGAACTAGGCCCGTTGATCACGCCTATTGTGCTGAAGAAAATTAGCTTCCCCAGAGTAACATGCAATCTACGATTGAGCTTGGTCTGGCAATAGCCAGGCTAGTTCTGACCCAGAACAGACCAAACCATTCACTCGGAAGTGGACTGAGATTGTTTGGTCGCACACCAGACTTTCAATTAGGTTTAAATGAACAGAAAATGGGAAATCCGTAAAACAGTTGCTATAAATCAAAAACACAACATGACAAGACGTCTCCGATAGATGTATTTCAGGGCGAAAATAAACGAAATGACCTGCAACTATGTCAGCTTTTGGAATTATAAGGGCAGGGCCCGGGCGTTTCTAGGTTTCTGAAATATCCGGGGCTTAGCCCAGAAGGAAAGGGAAAATGCGCGCATACCGTGCGGCAAATCTTTTACATGCTTCATTGCGCATGGACATTTTTTTTTTACATAAATATACAAAATACGCAGTTTATTACTGCTGTGCTGCTTATCCCCAGACATCTAAAGTTCCATTCATGTTATTTCAGAGAAAAATTAATACAAATGAGACAGACCTTACATATATATATATATATATATATATATATATATATATATATATATATATATATATATATATATATGACTGGAGGTAGGATAGAAGGCCGGAAGGACTATCTAGAAGTAATAGGCTACTTTGAGATGACCCTGGAATCCCCATGTTTGTTTCTAGTGAAAAGGAAGCAAAAAAATAAAATTTGGGTTATGTTTATTTATTTTTTTTAAATAAGATTCAGGGCTAATATCCGGGGCTCCAGACCTGAATGAAACATCCTAATGACGCCACTGGGCAAGGGGAACCCCCAAACCAAGCAGTCTCTCTAATATATAGGAAAGGGCAACTCACGAGATAAGCGTGCAATATATTTGAGGGACACTAGATGGCAATATTGCAATACGAACCAGCGACCTGAAGAGGGTGTTCCACCATTAGGAGTGTATAGTACGCGGTAAATAGAAGTATAAACAAAGGCGGGGTATTTAAATGATTTGGCTAGGAAGAAATCCCGATTAGCAATCATGCACTGGAATGTGATATTGTTAAATTAAAGGACAATAGGGGTTGGGGTAGGAAACTATGAAAAAAGAAAGTTGTAACTTTTTTTTTATATACAAATACAATTGAGAGAATCTGATTGCACAAACACCATCAACACACATAACCGGAAAATGAAACGCTATGGGCCGGGAGCAGCAGGGATAAAGCCAATCATACAGAAGAACAAACACACACACACACACACACACACACACACACACACACACACACACACACACACACACACACACACACACACACACACACACACACACACACACACACACACACCTGGTGACAAATCCCTCCAACCACAAACGTGCCCTCTCCCTCGATGCCACAGATGCTTTTTGCCTACCATGTAAACTAATCCCTTAATTAAAGAGATGCTACATTTACAAGTGGGAGCCACAATGAAGTTCCGCCTATTGCCTCGCGTGAATGGTGTGAATTTGAGAAACAGAGAGAGCGAGGAAAGCGGGAGAGACAGAGGAAAAAAGAGAGAGAGAGAGAGAGAGAGAGAGAGAGAGAGAGAGAGAGAGAGAGAGAGAGAGAGAGAGAGAGAGAGAGAGAGAGAGAGGATGTCATAGAACACTGTTGAGAGGATAATGAGATAAGAGTTTGCGTACTCAAAAAATTCTCTGTGTGTAGCTGACAAACAAGCTTACAGCACATCACCCTTCTGGCTCTGAGTCATGTTTTAAGCACAGACAACACAAACATATACACCCCCCCCCCCCCCCCCCCCCGCACACACACACACACACACACACACACACACACACACACACACACACACACACACACACACACACACACACACACACACACACACACTTAGAGAGGCACGCACTCACACACATGCATGCATGCATGCTCGAATGCACGTCAATGGTGATGGATGGATAAGAACAGCCTACAGGTCGTTTCAATTACATGCTGTAATCAGGCTGCTCTCTTTCCATTAAATGATGACATTTAATCTATGGCTCGGTGCAATCATCTAGAATGATGCCGGGACAAAAGCTAAATGAACTAACAGGCCACCCTTTCAGCTTCACTGATAACAAAGGTGACAACTGATCAAAGAGTGTGTGTTTGTGTGGGTGTGTGTGTGTGTGTGTGTGTGTGTGTGTGTGTGTGTGTGTGCATGTGTGTGCGTGCGTGCCTCTTCATACTAGCAGGTTTAAAGCCACTGACTCCGCCGCCCATTGTGTGCACAGAGTACAAATGGTGGCGGCCGACTGGCTGCAGTTTAACCTTGGGCTCACGGCCCAACATCAGGAAGGAATCTCTGACCTTCACTTCGATCCAGCTGGTATTGAGGATGACCAGCACATTCCTTCATTACATCCATTGTCATCAGTGCTGGAGGATCACTTTTACAATAATAATAAGAATAATTAAAAGTCATTCAACATTATTCTAAGTATCATCATCAACAGTGCTTAATGATAGAGATTGATGAACGGGCATTTGTGTAGATTGAAAAGGAAACCAAAATTAAAGTGCAGTTAACAAAAGACGTAACAGGCGGACAGTATTGACATTGCTGACTGAGGAGCTCCATTGATTGGCACATTCTAAAGGGGAAAGTCATGAATAAATCAATGACTCGGATTGTTATTGTATTCATTCGGTGTGTGTGTATGGGTGGGTTTGTGGCGTGCGCGTGCGTCCCATCTCCTTCGCCATATCTAAGCAAGGAGAATGGCTGAGAGCAGCTGTAGTCACCAGATGGACAGGGCTCTTTAATTATACGGGACATAGTTTCAGCTTAATAACACGATTCATATAGGTAGCCTATGCCACACACACAAATGAGCACGTGCACTCAAACCAGTGCCAGCAGGTTAGCAGCTTTGGTGGACATATCTTCAGCGGGGCATAAGTCGTATGACAGCCGGACATCGCTGATAACAGTCATGGCGTATGACTAAAACAGCATGATTGTGAGTTTAAGATTTGCTTGCAACTGTACAAGCTCTTCGTTTGGACCAACTCTGTATAATAATTATCATCCTAACAGTCATAATGATTATGATTATTATTATAATAATGATTACCATCATTATGTTTATGACTATGATTAGTATTGACCTCATAACTCAGCCAGGTAGTTTCCCGCAATCTGTCACAGCAGCGTGACCTGTGGCGAGAGTCAACAGGAGCCATCAGTAATCCAGTGGCGCGCATCCATCCCCGTTCCCCTTCCTCTCGCTATAACCTACACTTCCTGACCTGATCGCGTCTCGGCAGGGGGCCGGCCATCCGATCCCGGTTAATCACAGCGGAGCCAATCATTAAAGCTGATGCGGGGAAAACATGGCACGCAGATGGTCCCTCAGGTCATCACAGCCTTTGTGCCTCCCTTCCTCGCCTCATGGAAGCCATCTGTGCTTCTGAAAGCCACTTGTGGTATACACTCCCGTTTGACTTTAGGGTCTAACTTTTAATTATTTTGTGCGATGGTAAACGGCATCCCTACCCATGGGGGCCGTGTTATTTCCAGTCACTGCGTCACACAGCGACGACAGTGACAGTTACAGTCTCCGGGGGAGTAACACGACTGTAGCCACGGGATAGCTCGACAGCAACCCCCTGACCCAAACATGATTAAACTGGCATAATAAGCCAAATGGAAAATAGACAAATTGACTGTTTGACTAAACATATTTATTATTATTATCTATATCAAGAGAAATCACGAGGGAGAGCGAATATAGGGCAGTACACCGAACGGTCAATGGAACATATGCTCTGTGCTCATCACACATCAGTGCAGTGACAGAGACTCTATGCGACAGTTACCCCCTCTCACCTCGCCACCCCGCTGTCAGGGCCCGGCGGTACCAGGTACCACCGTGCCGCTGACATTCAGCCTGAACCCTCACTGTTAACGTCCGCGGTTCAGCAGACACGTCTCCCCGCTGGAGACCCGTCGATACTGCAGCACCTCCCTGACATGGGGGCGGGGGGCGGGTGGGCGGGGGGGCGGGGGGGCGGGAGGGCGGGGGAGGTGGCGGTGTTGTGCTACTGACCTAACATTGGTTTGACCCGCAAACGGGACATGTGAGCACATATGCAAAGCAGAGCGACAGTGAAGGATCACGTAAGGGTGGCTTCTGGGGAGGGGAAGAAGGGCTGGTGGAGGGGGAGGAGGTGGAGGAGGTGGATAGCAGGGGGGCTCCTTGGTAAAGGTGCCATTTAAGAATCCTCCAAGGATAAAAAACAACAACTCCATATTAAAGATTACAAGCCAAATGAAGAGAAGGAATCAAAGCACTGCCCCTGCATGTCAGTCAAGGGCTGTCTATAAGCAGCATTTACACAAGTAGTCCAAGATGGCTGTCAATGTCACTAAAATGTGTTTAAATAAACGGTGGACTCTGGGGCCGCATTCCCATGCAAAATCTGATGGAGCAGAATGGAATGCCTCAACGGCTGAAGTGGGTGAGAGCTGTCACTGGAAATTTAAGTGAAAAAGAGCTGTCACTTAAAGTGTGAGTGGGCGTGTGTGTGTGTGTGTGTTTTATTTGTTAGTTTAATTCATGTGCATGTGTCTGTGTGTATGTGTTTGTATATGCGGGGCACGTGTGTGTGTGTGTGTGTGTGTGTGTGTGTGTGTGTGTGTGTGTGTGTGTGTGTGTGTGTGTGTGTGTGTGTGTGTGTGTGTGTGTGTGTGTGTGTTTGTGAGAGTAGGTGTGTCTGTATGTGTGTTTGCATGTGTGTAGATGATGTGTCTGTTTGGGTGTGTACGTGTGCATGTGTGTGTGTAGGTGTGTGTGTGTGTGTATGTGTGTGTGAGTAGGTGTGTACGTGTGTCTGTGTGTGTGCACGTGTGTTGATGCTTGAGTCTGTTTGGGTGTGTACGTGTGCATTTGTGTGTGTGTGTGTGTGTGTGTGTGTGTGTGTGTGTGTGTGTGTGTGTGTGTGTGTGTGTGTGTGTGTGTGTGTGTGTGTGTGTGTGTGTGTGTGTGAGCGTGGGTGTATGTGAACGAGTGTGTGTGTGTGTGTGTGTTTAAGAGACTAATTGACAGGGTGCAACAGATGCTAGCCTACACAGGAGACAGGAGCCATGTGTTGGTATATGCGACTGTATGCAAATATTCTCCCAATTAAGGGCGCTTTGTGGGAGAGTGGGAGATGGATGAGTGGGCATTAGTGCTGCCGTGCCTGTGCTCTGTCGACCTCTGGCCATGTGTTTGACCAACATGTCAGCGGTGTGGCTAGAACCACTCACAGCTCAAATAGTGCATGGGGAGAGAGAGACGTAAAGAGACCAAAAAATCCAAGAACCATAAAAACCACACACACACTAGGATAGTTTATACCACAAGGGAAATATCTAGTTTCTACAAAAAACGTTATTTTTTGCATCCGGATTAAAGTCTTAAACTACCAAATCATCAAAAAGGACCTGGACATAACTGTAGACAATGCTGATCGATAGTGATTCAAATGATGTGATAGTGATTGATTATGTTGTAAAATCACATCCTATAAAAAAGTGCTGGCCTAGGCCGTACCCCTCTCATTGTTTACAGGGATCTTATTAGAGACACTCCCAAAACCCCTCCCACACGGCGCTCCCGGCCAGCCCAGCGACACTGGTGTGTCTCACACTGAGGGACAGAGAGGACAAGTTATTAAGGTTGCTGCCACTTTTATCGTTGCTGTCTTTTACCTTCCTATACCGACGTTCAAGGTGTCGTATTTTTGTTATTTTATGGAGTTGTATGGAGTTGTATGGAGATCAGGTGTGATATGTACTCCACATCCTTTGCCAGATGTTGTGAAATATCTCTGGTACACTTATGCACCTTCAGACTTTGTCTGAACTGCCCCGTCGACCGGTTGTGAAACCAGGTCTGGTTCATCCTTTAACCTTCTTCTTACCCTTTCATGTTTGGACATTAAGCCCCGGGCTTCATAATAAGTTGCTGATGTAGTTGAAGCACTGCACCGTTTTGGACGTTTCAGAGAGATTTCCATACAAGAGCCCCCTTATTTTATATAGGTCAATCTCATAAATCAGACTTTAGATTAATATCAACAGTTTGATGACAGGTGAGCACCATAAATGTGGTAGAACAGAGAGTTACAAAAGTTACAGAGAGTTATTTCGCTTCATCTTTGTTTCGACTAATCTTGTTGCTGAAAGCATGGATATGAAAGTGCATAATTGGGAAACTCTAATTTAAAATCCCCTCCTGAAACCATTACAGATTCCTTTCTCCTAGAATATCTCCGAAAAGAGATAGGGAACCAGCGATATTCGCCCCTTGCCGTTTTTGGTTTCCGGCCAAGGCTATATGCAGTCTCTTCCCAGAAGGTCTTATGGAGGCAAATCACAGCCATAATGTTTTGAATTTTTAAAGCCATTGAAATACAGACCAGAAAATCAAGGCATAAAAATCAAACAGCAGTAGCAGGGCATTCCAAGGACAGGCCTAAGCTATCGAGACTAAATGAATTCAAATCTACAGTGGGCTTATCGGAGCGCAGTCTGTCAATCATGTGATCAAGGAAAACTGCTCGAGAATTAAACACAACAATGGCCAACGAGAACAACAGGGCTATGGCAAGTAGTTTGATTTGTGTCGGTTATGTATATCAAATGCGGACCTAATTAAGCAATGGGGTTTCGGGGGTTAAAAATCACAACATAACAGCTATGATGACAGCAGACGATTCGATTACATTCAGTCTCGATTGCTTAGGCCTGTCCTTGGAATGCCCTGGTACTTTCCTGGTACCTCAGTTAGAATTTTTATGGCTTGAATATTCTGGTCCGTATTTTGATCACTTGAATATGAGGGATGAATATCGTATTTCGAATATCTGCATCAATTTGTGTATCCAAATTAGAGAAAAGATCTAAATTAAAGTTCTTTGGTTCAATTCATGTTTTTGAATACTTGAATTTCAAAGAGGTGGATTCAAGACAAATTAATTCAGATGATCTTGTTTTCATAGTATAACATTTCAATGTAATGAATCATGTTCACATTTACATTTACAAAATTCCATATCTTTTAAAATTCAAAACATTATGGCAGTGATTTGCTTCCATAAGTTCTTCAGAACATAGTAGGACATCTGGCATCCAGATTACAGAAAGGGGTGACGACCGGCGATGTATGAGACAAAACATTCTCAGTGCATCGCAATCTCACAACTGTTTTTAATGTGAATAGAGATCCCTGTGGGAACCGGGCTCCCTCTAAATCAGTTCCCGACGTTCCTGTGGATAGGCTTCACGTCTCCAGTGGGTTTGATGATCTCCACAGTGAGCTCGCCTTGACAACATCACACATACCAATTAAAAGAAGGCTCTCACCACTCACACATCATAGACACGACAAGTGGTTGTGCATTTTGGTTTTTACCTGCGGTCCAGAAGCAGGGATGAATCATCGTGGAGTGGGAAGGGGTAGAGAAAGAGAAGGAGGTTTTTAACAAGCAGCAAGAAGGACAATTTAAGACACACTTCAGTTAAAGTCACTGCTGCGGACCATGTAAACAACAGCTTGTGAGATGTAGCCGATTAGTCACTTATACTGCGACTCCATTGGCTCTGTCCAAAGTACTTCTGACCAGCTGGATAATGATATGGAACAGTGGACAGGAAGTCTCCCATGCCAGGCGCATTGAGTGTGTGTGTGTGTGTGCCGGTGTGTGTGTGTGTGTGTGTGTGTGTTGGGGCGTGCATGCGTGTGTGTGTGTGTGTTCATGAATGCCAGGTCTGTTTGGCATGGCAGAGTAAGCGAGGTAAAGGTCTCAGACCTACATGCATTCCCTAGTCGCTAGTATGACCCCCCACACACACACACACACACACACGCACACACACACACACACACACACACACACACACACACAC
>NC_044063.1:20208447-20393447 GCF_902167405.1 Gadus morhua
GTCACCATACACTAATGATCAACACAAGGATTACCGTCCTTACAATGTGAGAATCATTGATGTTTTATCAGATCTGTTTTGACTTTCTTTGCCCACATGTTCTGAAAAAAACACCACTCATAAACCACAGCGAACTAGTCGAATCTTTAGAGCATCTAATTGCGCACTTTCAGATTTTGAATAGACCACTCTCTGCCCCCTTGTTCTGGTCGCTGGAGTGTTTCTATCAGCATGAGGAGCAGCTATGAGTCCACAGGAGTTGTGGTTTCCTCCTGAACTGAGCAGGAGTCACTCCGGAGGGTTCCAGTGGGATGATACTTTAGACATCTAAACTGAGGTCAGGCCTGGCAACAAGCCTGACATGGACCAATCATCTTCCACCTCCTCCTCTCAGAGATAATTACACCTCATCATCCAGCCAGAAGGCTTAAAACACGTGCACACCTCAAGGGGTCTGGATAAACTCACAGAAGGTGAAGATACAGATTCATACAAGCTGCAGTATACCAATGCTGTGTGGGAGTGTGTACGTGTGCGTGTGTCTGTGTGTGTGTGTATGTGTGCTGCTTATCCTCCAAGACATACAGCAACATCGTTGACATGCAGCTGGGTGTATATCAAGATATAAACTTGACACTGTTGCCAAACCCAGACAAACAAGTTGGACCGCCTTTATGGTCACCTCACAATACGTGGATGAGCAGCGGGTTCATTTGACCGTTGAGTTATAGCCCAGCGCTGCCGAAAGGCAGAGTGGATTCATGTTGACGTTTGAACTACCGTGATTTATACACTTACAATGATAAGCTCCCTGTACCAGAACATTATTACATCCCAATCTCATCACCATGCAGCCGGCCTGAGGAAACCCTTGAATAACCAGCATAATCAAGGTTGAAACAAAACAATACCTGAATGTGAGGCTCACGGTTTTTAAAATTGATTTATTCTCTTTAAAAACGGTGAGGCACTTTTGTGATGACATAAGGACAAGAAACGATTTAATAACTATTTTCATCTAATCGTATTTAATTGCTAAATGTGTATGGAAATAACTTGTGAAGATATAAGTATATTTTAATATTTAAAATATACTTAAAGTGTATAGATAAATGTGTATCAGAGGCGCGTGGTGCATATAGGCTATAAGCTGTGGGCAGAGATGCTGTCTGAACGCGGCCCGCTGTTCAGCATATCTGAAGCGTGCGGTTTATGTCATCTCTGGCTTTGGGGACAGAGATACAGCGCAACATTGCTCCCCAGTGATTCAGATAAGGTACACATCAGCATGCCTCACGTCCAAAGGAACCGCTAGCCTCTGATTATATATAGGTGGAAAAAGCCCATCAAAATAGTCCAGAAATCTCACCATTGAGATGTCTCGCTGAAGTAAAATTGAAGTATAGATGTGTGTGTGTGTTTGAGATAACTGTGCGTATTTGAATAGATGGGGAGTCGATCCCACACAACGAGAACGCTAATATCACACAATAATTAAATCGACTGAATGATGAAAAATAAATTGAATGAGATGAAAAAGCCCATCCAAATTGTCCAGAAATGTCACCATGGAGTGAGATGTCTCCCTCCAGCTGTCACCATGGTAATGAGCCAGCGTGGGCTGTATTTGTTCTCCATGGCCACCAGTCCAACAGGACATCCGCTCAGAAGCACGTTTGGCTTCAGATACTGCCGTGACTCGTCCGGGTGTGAGCACGACAAACCGGCTGGTTCTCCGGCCTGGCGTTCTCTACAAGCAGTGTGAACTCCAGCGGCTCATGTAGAAACAAAGACAAGGCCTACGTTTTCGGGACTTGTTAAAAAATGATTAGGCGTAAGAGAGCATTAGCCAGTTTGATATTCTATTCATTATTCTATTCCCAACTTTAAATGTGCATTCATCAGGCTCTGCTTAAACTCGAAAACTCTGCTGCAATATTGGAATGTATAAATGTGTTTGTGTCAATCACGGCAGAGAAATAGGGGTGCAAAACAGCACCGTGCATGCTAATGCAAACTGAATTAAAGCTGTTTCATAGAGTGTTATTCTCTGAATTGTGAAATAGAAACGTGGATTGCATGTGAATGCTGTGTAAAACATCACCCATTCTGTGATGTAGAATATCACATAATGTTTACTAGATCTGCCTACAACGCAGTCTTAGTATCTGAGGGTGATGAATGTACTCTTGCTCACTAGTGGGGCTTCTGGAACGCTTTCATGTATCAGTCACTGTTGTTGGGCGGCGTAACGTCATCGCTACTCTTGGAGCTACCAATAATCTGCGTTGCTTTTTATGGAGCTGTGCGTGAGCACATCGTCATGGTTATGTTCCATGTTAGATCGCCTCTTTCTCTCTTTCTGTCTCTCCATTTCCATCCCTCTCTCTCTGGCTCTCTGACACACTCTCTCTCTCCCGATATTGATTACCTACTTGCCTAATTGCATTGGGAGAATTGATGGTTATGGTTGATGAAAGGACCTGAAAGCTAATGGTTTTAGTGGTACTGGACCCAAATGCACTGGTCGAACGTCGAAACAAAAAGACTCAGGCGACATTAACTCTATGAGCCCTGGGCTGTCCTGTTTTTCTCCTAAATGGAGCGAATACGTGAAGGTTTGTCAAGTGAGCAACGATCCGTGCTAATGTGCCAATCACCCTGGCAGTGAAATACCTAAACATCTAGTAAAATACAACAACTTAAAAGATAGCTGAATCACTTTCAGATGGAGATTACCCGCCACCGCAGCATCTGCAAGGACTTCTATTCCAAATTCACTTCACTCCTCAGTACAAGTGAACCTTGGCTGGTCAGAGTGAATCAATGCACCTGTGGGATGCCAGCAGTGTGTTAAGTTACTTTGGCTCTACCGGCGGGGGTTTGCAACAGGGTCAGGTGTCACCGAGCAGGGCATCAGACCAGACTCACTCACTCACTCAACACGCCACACTCTCAGAAGCATGCAGACAAAGAGATGCGGTTTCACCCGAGGTTAGCCTAAAGCCTGATGCTGGGTTGGGCTGAGATGCAGTCGGGCACCATGCTTGCATGGGCAAGGGGGAGACGGGAAGGGAAGGGAGAGGAAGAGAGGGAGGAAGAGAGAGAGAGAGAGAGAGAGAGAGAGAGAGAGAGAGAGAGAGAGAGAGAGAGAGAGAGAGAGAGAGAGAGAATGTGACCTTTTCAAATGAAAGCGTAAGGAACCTATTTGCATTTAATATTGCTTGGAATTGATCTAAGGAAATCAATAACAATGAAGACATCGTCCAGTATCATCTCAAAGATTTAAATGTTACTTTTTCTTACACACCGATATATACTCAATGCGACCAAATGTGATTTAGATGTGTGGTAATCCACACACTGTTTCTGACAGTCATCCTCTAAGAAAAGGTAATTGATTCAATTGCAGATGACAGTGTAGCCACAAACAAATAGGCTAACACATCAGCAACTGGATTTGCAGCTCATGCTTTTTTATATGTAGACCAATGTTTACTAAATGTTATTGTTTAATGTGTTTTTTCTTAGGCGCAACATCCACTGAATCCACTTTCAACTGGAAATGTATTGAAAGACAAATGTATTCTGCCGATATAATGGCGCCTGAATGAAAGAGGCTAATCAAAAGAGTATGGCCTTTTAATAGGATAGTTACAATGATGATCCTGTGAGTCACGCCTGCAGAACTTTATGAAAATGAGATCGGCAACTGGCGACGAGCGACAGCCAATAGGAGTGTAGATACGTTGGTCAGTTGTTCTCTCCAGAAAACGCTGAAGAATAGCAAACTGGAAGAGATTGCAGGAACCTCGAATCACAAGCGAGTAATATATTGTGAATAACGATAATAATGTACGATGTTACATACCTGCTATGCCCATCGGGTTTTGACTTTCTCTAACAATCTGAAAGTATTTTAGCCGGTATTATACATTTCATGCCACTGTGTGAAGCCAAGAATGTTCCTATCTGTATCCAGGGGTGGTTCTAGGGGGGGCAAGCAGGGGCCAGTGCCCCCGTCAAACTGAGCTCGTACCCCCCAGTGGCCCCCCCCCCTCCAAACGTTTTTTCTTTTTCTTTTTAGCTCCCTCCGGACGGGGGGTCGATTGCTTGCGATGCGTGTGTTACTGTCGCACAAGGTGGAACTTGAGATTTACAATATATCATCCTGATTTTATTGCCGTTGGTGATTTATGATACTGAGTGGTTTGATGTCAGTGAAGGAAAGCCAAAATGTTGTAATATTGACAATTGCTGTAACTGAAAGAGACACTTAATACCATGCTACTGAAATAAATGCTGTAGGCCTAACGGAAAATAGCCAATTTTGAATGCCCTTACTTAGTACTAAACTAAATATTTTGCGTCCCGGGTTCAATGTAGCCTGGCTCCGCCCGCCTAAGTACTCCCACTCACTTAGAATTTCCCTTCAGTACCGGATCTGGGGGGTCTGCGGTATGTTAGTGGGTTTTCTCCGTCTACTTTTTCTGTGTCCAATCAGCGAACAGAGGGAGTGGCTGAGATCAATGAAGTTAAAGTCAGAAAATGAATTCAGAAGTGTTCTTGAAAATGAATTCAGAACCAGGCGATTACAGGAACCAACGTTATGTCCTCATCTTACGGCGATGACACAACCTTGGTTCCTTCATTTTCAAGACCACTCAAAGGAATATGACAAATAAAATGGCTATTATTATGAACACAAGAGGTGGCAGCACACTCCTGCTTGAATATGAAAAAGATGTCCTCTGACTAAATTGAGCGCAACTCCAATGGACCTTGCTGTCCGGATAGACGCTAACAAGGTGTAAGACTATAGCTAGCAGTGAGTCATGACTAATGCACGGTACGACTTTGTCATTGCAGTGGTTACATCTATTCAAAAATCGAAAGATACAATGATGATCTAACTCTACTTTGTTCTATGACAGGTCCTGGATAAAGGCGTTGCATCAATCCATCTTATCAATGAACACGGACGCTTGACCCACTTGAAATCACATCTGATTCAATGCCTGGAAATCCATTCATTTACACTATTTTTAAATGTGCTCCATGGGCTGTTGAACAGTGTGTACATTATTCAGCTGGTACCTTGGACATGTAATGAAATACTGAAAGTCAGCTTCTTTAGGTTCACAGTGTAGCGGAATTCTTAGCCTGGAAGAAATATGTCTCAAACATTCAGCAAGGTTAATGCACTGATTCACTAACTATTATTATTTGTATTTGTAAGCATACAGGATGGGAATAAAGCTGTACTGTTTTTTATATCTGTAGCTTTCGGTTACCTATAAAGAAATAGGCAAATAGGCAACCGAAAGTCTGAGTCATAAACTTGAAATGAAATGAGCTAACACAAGACATAGATAGCATGAAAAAGCATTTGAAGTTGTGCTTGAAATGGTTATTCCTACCTGCAATGCATAACAACCACATACAGAGTTCTATTATGGCTGGACAGGCTTTAGGAGTTGGTGTGGATTGAAATTCTACTATGACTTTTCCGGTTCATCACATATAGCATTGTACTGTGGTCTTCGAAAGTACATCGCAGTGCAGCCAACCCTCCCATCTACAGAAGTAATTCAGAGCCCACCAGCCACAGAGGCTGTTTGATGGATGGTCTCAAGGCTCTGTGGAAGCAGTGTTCCCCCTAAGATGTTTCCCAGCAGTGTTGCTGTGGTGTGTGTGGGCGTGCATGTTGCTGATCTGCACATGCATGTTGCTGCTGTGCATGTGCACAGTGCTGATGAGTGTGTGCACGGGACTGAGGAGCGTGTGCACAGTGCCGATGAGAGCGTGCACGATGCCGATAAGAGTGTGCACGGTGCCGATAAGAGTGTGCACGTGCCGATGAGAGTGTGCACGGGGCTGATGAGAGATGGGCACAGAGAGGGTTAAGTGTGATCAGTGATTGCAGTGGGGCTCTTGTGCATTACAACATAAATTATTTTTTAAATGATAGCATAACAAGTACAGTTTGAAATACAGTTTTTAGCCTTTCCACCATCTGGGTTTCATAATATTGTTGCACTCTGTTCCACACAAACATATACATACTTAAGTCAATTGTTTTACTTTTTCTCTTAACACCTCCTGCATTTGATCAAAAAACATTGTTTAGATAATGCCACCTACAGAATCTTTTTTTTTTTACATTTACAATAATTAATATGTTTTATTTTTATTTTGTATGCCTAACATAATAAAAAAAAAAAAAAAATGGAATGGTGGTTGCAGTTGCGCAAGAGATCCAGCAGTGGCGCTGTGACACTGCTTAATTCATAGGGGGAACACTGGACAGGATGGTAAACCCGTTTCTGAGCTCACAAGAAATAAAGTACTAAACCAAAACAAGGCTGTTTTCTAAGGGCTGACAACACACACAAATCTGCAGGGTGGAGACTTGTTGTGAATGTGAGCTGTTTCCAGATGACAGCCATTATGGTTACAACGGGTCATCTATTCAAACAGCTGCTAAAGGAAGGTGCCAAAACCAACTGCCATTTCGACAAAGACTCAAAAACTACGGCTGGCAACTTCAAATAAATAAAGAGAAGAAAATGTTTTTTGAGCATTTCTCTATTGGTTACAATGTTGAATTATACTTCAGAGCCTGTACTGTGTACTCCATTAATCTAAACTGGACCTGATGGATTACATTTCTTACAGAGTGGCAGACTCCTTTTTGACATTGGCCAGACCAAGAATTGAGCAGCAATACTTTACATCGGCCTGGTTACAAGAAACATGGCATTCAAGGGACCCTCCCATCTTCACCACTAGCACACTGGAGGGGAGACATGAGAGAAGGAGCGGGAGAAGGAGAGAGCAGAACAGAGAATAAGATGAAGAGCAGTGGGAGGAGGAGGAAGAGGAAGAGATGGCCTTTACCAGAGGAGAATCAGAAGAGGGAAAAGGATGGGAGGAGCCCAGTAATGAAGAAAAAAAGGAGGATGAAGGTAGAGGGGAGGAAGAGGATAGAGGAAGGAGAGATTTTCGAGGAATAATGGGGCGAGCAATAGGAGGTAAACTAACTGAAATTGTGCAAAACGAGGATACAGGATGAGGAGAGGAATAAGGAAAGAGGAGAGTAAGAACAGAGAGGGATAATAAGGTGTTGGGAGAAAGAAATGGATATGGGATGGAGAAAGAGAATAAGGAGTAGTAGGAGGATAATAGTGGGGGGGAGGGAGGAGAGGGAAGAAGGAGGGAAGAAGTAGAAAACACACATTTTCAACCAGGCACAATTTCAACTAAGATCATTCGAAAGACAACAGTAATTACCAATATGAACATTCAAAAATACCAGAAGCAATTTCCACTGTGACCATTTCCAAATAATAACAGTAATTGCCACTATGACCATTTAAAAATGAACAGTAATTACCACTGTGACCATTCAAAAATACTAACAGCAATAAACACTATGACCATTCAAAAACCGAACAGCAATTATGTTTGAGTCAATGTCAAAATGAATCGCAAACAATTTTTATTTCTTCTGCTACAAAAACCCTGAGAGTCGTAGGCAAAAACTACCAGGTAAACCACTATCCCCACTGTTACCAGCACGCCTGCAACATGGAAACACAGCTGTACGTATTTGTAGGACCTAATTATCCGCAATTTACAGTCTGCTTCTGAGGCTGCCTCCCACTCTGTTGCTTTCCTTTACAGAGAAAGTAACAACTCATATTGAGTAGCTAGTTCGTTGTGTGTATGATCAACCATTAGTAAATTAATGAGTTCATCAACATTGACACACTACTCAAAATACTACCAACCACTATTACTGCTTTTAATACAAGAAAGCGAAAATATTACTAAAGAAAAAGAAACACATAAATAACTACATACTACTTAGAAGAAAATACTATGTCTACTTAAATGAATACAACTGCTTGCCAGTGCCACCAAACACACTCTTAGCATTCTTGAAAAACTAAGGCAGCTGCTGCCTAAGCGCGACCTAGTGACCTAAGTGTGCTCATTAAACTTAAAACAAACTAAACCAGAGGTACAGTCACAAAGTATTTGTACTTTGTTACTTTACTTCATTATAGTTTTCAGGTATCTGTATTTTACCTAAGTAATACATTTTTCTGACTGGCATATCACACACGACCAGACGGAAATGGCGTAAAAGAGAGGGAGACGGAGACAAGGGGGAGACGAGAGGGAGACGGAGACAAGGGGGAGACTTCACCACAGAGAAATGGCGTCCATAGGAGAACTAGTAGCAGAGCAAGCGAGGATGGATGAAAGAGAAACTCTGCTGATGGAGCAGAGGCAGAAGACATTCCCCAACCATAGCCTAATTTAAGAAAGACAGAAATTAAACTTTATCAGATAAATGTTGGAAAATACCAGCTCTAAGAACAATTCTTGGCGAATGCGTTATGCCAACCCTAAAAAGATTTCGGTAGTGCCTTAGAGAAGAGGGAATTTCTAACAAAAGAGTTTAACTCTAAATTAGTCCAGAAGTCTGTTTTCCTTTTGATCATAATGTTTTGAGTTCTGTGGCTGAAAATTTAAAGTGAGTTTCACATTTGAGCGAGGTGAATATTCATTATTTTTAGTTGCTAAAATCGTTTAGCTTTAAAAGTCTTCAAATTATATTAATAGGATATGAGGTTCAGTTGGCTTTGCAAGGAAGCATTTTCATTATTTTGATAAATTTCAGAGCCCGTACTTTTCCACTTGTAATTTTAGTACAAAAATATTTGTACTTCTACTTGAGTAAAGAGTGTGTGTTACCTTTACCACCACTGCACTTAACTAGCAGAGCAGAACCACAGCCCCAGAGTGCAGTAGAGCATTGTGTACTACTCCCTACATTATTACTTCTCCGACTAGACTCCAGCTGCCAACTGGGACTTTAATATCACCAGCATGACAACGACATGACAACCGTGAACTCAACCACATGTATTCAAGTAATTAACAAACCAGAAACAACATGGGACAGAGAAACAAAGAGCTAGGGGAGGCGTTGTATGTCAAAGGGTCTACTGCTCTGAGTGTGTGTTCAGGGTAAGTGCTTTTTTGCTGCCACAGTCTACCGATATTGCTGTGGTTCCTTTAGATCTACATTACGTTCTGGAAATGAGGGCGATTCAGTGGACATGAAGAATACGAATAGACCAGAATACTATGACAAAGCTTTGCAAACATGTTCCCTCTAACCCCCATTCTGTCCGGTATATAAACACTATCCAAGTGGTTTTATCTGCAGCTTATTACAGATAATCTGAAACCAACACATTGCACCGACCAAATCCAGGTTCATACTGCAGTGTAGAATTACCACGGGACATTATGCTGGAGCAGCTTCTCTGTTTGTCATTTGGCAGTAGGTGCACACAGCAGCAAGAGACACACAGTACACACAGCTGGGGTACTGAGGAATACATTATAGTAATACAACTATATTTAGGTGGAGGTGTAGGGATTCAAGCGTGAAAAGCAAAGCATTCTAACAAAGCCATCAACTGTTTTAAATTACACATTGTCCAAAAAAGCCGGTGTAGGGAGAACAATAAAGGATTGAAACAATGTTTCACACATATAAAATACAAATACACACACAGTGCGTTTGCGTAAAGAACTGTACTGAAAACAAGGCTTCTGTGTTTGAGATTAACCCACACTTGCAAACCACATCCTCTTGACATTATTAGTCATGACTCGGCAAGCAGATACATTGGCCAGCCTTTTAATCCTGCTGATTGAAGAGATTTTAGGGCCCACAATCCTCTACTTCACTCACAGGTTGTGTGTGTGTGTGTGTGTGTGTGTGTGTGTGTGTGTGTGTGTGTGTGTGTGTGTGTGTGTGTGTGTGTGTGTGTGTGTGTGTGTGTGTGTGTGTGTGTCTGTCTCTCTGTCTGTATGTGTGTCTGTGTTTCTCCGCTCTGGCCAGGCTCTGATTCAAAGCCCAGTGTGTGAGCGTGTGCCAATAGTGAAGCTCATAGGGGTGTGAATGTATGTGTTTGTGAAGTGAATCATGTCCTCCATATCATCCATAAGTAAAGGTTAACCAAGGTTCACAGGCAGACTGCATTGTCCAGCTGTGTGCTGCTAGAATAGCATTCACAGAGACGCAGTTAGGAACTCATAGTAGCTGCAATGCCTGGATGTGTAGGGCAGGCACACATTATCAACGTATTTGTTAGTGTCGGTTTCTCAACAACATCCTTGTCCTAATTATCTCTGACATATAAGAGTCATTATTACAGTGCTTCAGGACTCTGTGCTTCATTAAAGGAAACCACAGATAGATTTTTAAATCAGCCTTCCCCGGAAGGAAGTGTTGTTACTGTGTTAAAGCATAACATCCTCCCTAATATAAACGCATTTTAAAAAACAATGCATCAGAGCATACATGTTTGGAAAAAGGTGTGTTTGAAAGGCCTCAAGCACAGAGGTTTAAAATTAGGCACAAAAGAAAGTTGTAACTATTTAGTAAAGTATGAGCCTGTATAGGCATGCCACTGCCCATAATTAACGTCAAGGAATTATGGGAATTTTGCACATTTAAAATTATTGGGCAGAATAATGACCCCCAAAAGACAAGATAATAACTAGTTTATCAAGGGGAAGAAACTAACTTATTATGCCACTGGACCACAATAACACATTCGCCCAGCATGCAACACTCACAGCCCCACCAGAATAATATATGGCATACTCTTCTATACTATAATTGCTACATCACTGTTTATTCACCCATTGTTTATGTACTCCGACATCCACTGTATTGTCGCTCTATTGACTTTCTGACATTATAAACATGCCACTGAGGGGGCTTTGTTTTGTGTTTTGTTAATGTGGTCATGTCATGATGATTAAATACGAACCATTTCAACACAGTGCATCTTATCACCACTACATAATGAATAAAAAAGTACACCGAAAGTCTTACGTTTAACACAATAATATAAATTAGACACAAAGGATACGGTCCTAGCAGAGGACAGGGCATGGCTTATAGTAGTCTCTACCAGATAAATGCAAAGTGTAATCACAGATATTTCCATAGTTTCAGGGACTGCATGGAATGCGTAAATATCGTATCTTGTTATTACCTGTCGATGTCAATCTGTAGTTTCATTGATTTTAAGATGAGGTCTGCTTATAGTATTGATCCGATAGGAATAATTAACTCCAGCAACATACTAGGAGTAGACTACGACCAAGTACAGAATATGACATAAATACATGGCTACAGCAGTATCCTCCCAAATTGTTTTTTTTACATTTATTATTATTGTGTTTTTTATCCTTTACCTGACACTCGTGTGTGTTCATTTTGAACTAGTAATACAAATGAAAAGGTGTAATTGAAGAGGATTCTGAGACCAATGGTTTGTTTTCCCTCTGTGCGGTTGGTTATTATATGTATTGCTATGGATCGTTTACCCAACGCAGCAAGATCTTTAATTGGACCATTTTAGATTTGGAAAAGTTCTCCCAATTCTACAGTATACTTTCACATGGAAAATGTCCTAATACACCCTGTCCCTTTCCTACCCCTCGTGGCAAATAAAAAGACATTAAAGCAAGATTTTATCCATCACCATTAAAGGGTGTTCCCATTGGTTTGTGAGACACTTTTGAATTCTTTCCCTCAGTATCCAATCCCTGCTTTATTCCAATCAGCTCTGTGTATGGAGAGTGAGTTCCTCAGTGCCTGTGTTGCACTGAGGAACCCTCACTGCAATGGGTGTGTCATGCTGGCCTCCGACAGACAGACTTCATTAAGCAGCTGCATAGCATCCGGATCCACCCTGGGTGCTGGTTGAAAGACTCGCAGGACGATTGACACAACAACCCACCCGTTCCAGGTAAAACGACGCTCACCCAAATCCAGGCAAGATAACAAAAGACAGAGGATGAAGTGCTCAGGAAGGTGAGGGTGACGGTGAGGCCTGCTGTTCTGTCAGCCGCGGGCCGCAGAACCGCTATGCAGACCCAACCTCACCAGATAATAATAGCGCCTTACTGGAAGCCGAGGAGATCACAGTCATGATAGCACCTATGTGTAATATAACCGTGTTCTGTTGGCAATATAGAAAGCATACCAAATAAACTGAAGCTATCTGCTTGCAAAACAAAATGGAATGTTGAAAAGGATAGATTTCTCTCTGATTAGTATTGTATTAAAGATTGGATAGTGTGTGTGTGTGTGTGTGTGTGTGTGTGTGTGTGTGTGTGTGTGTGTGTGTGTGTGTGTGTGTGTGTGTGTGTGTGTGTGTGTGTGTGTGTGTGTGGCGAGAGTGAGGGACAGGCATCATTAAGAATCTGGACAGCATCCATCAGAAATGATGGACACCAAGACCATGGAGGAGAGCTAAAAACAACGTGCCTGTTATCAGACACCCCTAGTCTCCATTTACACACAGTATGACTGTCGCATTTCCTCTCCTCTCCCTTTTCCCGACATCCTCATCTCTCCTCCCTACCTCCCTGATCTCTCTCTCTCCTCTCCATCATCCGTAGGCTCACTAGCAGTCTTCTACCAAGATCTCTCTCCTCCCTCTCTCTCCTCCCTCTCATCTAGACTCACAATCTTCTACCCTGATCTCTCTCTCTTCTCTCTCTCATCTGTAGGCTCACTAAGTTTTCTACCCTGATCTTTCTCTCCTCCCTCTCTCTCATCTGTAGGCTCACTAGCAGCCTTCTTCCCTGATCTCTCTCTCCTCCCTCTCTCTCATCTGTAGGCTCACTAGCAGCCTTCTTCTCTGATCTCTCTCTCCTCCCTCTCTCCCCTTTCTCTAATCTGTAGCTTCATTAGCAGTATTCTACCCATATCACTCTCTCCTCTCCATCAACTGCAGGCTCACTAGAACTTGTCTTCTCTGAAGGCTCTGTGGATGACTGCCAGGCTCCAGGAGCAGATACATCATTCAGCTGGGTGTGAGGTCAGGTCCCTGAGGGAGTCCTCAAGTCTTATATACAGTGAGAGAGGAACATGCATATGTGTTGGCTGTAGTTGCATGATCTTCTGTCGCTCACTGGGGGAAATCTCTGACAGCAAAACTAGTCATGCTCAGTGGAGCACACAGCCTTTACAAAGGAAATATATTGCATGTTAACTGATCTCCGCCCAACTCAACCTTAGTTGTAAAACGTCCTGTATTACATGCTCGAACATTATTTGCTCTCCTCTGCAACTAGCATTGAGATGTCAACCATTGCAGAACCAGACCATTTAAACACCTTCCCTCAGAGACAAACATATTATGTGGTGTTAAACAAATTAGGTCGATTATTTCCATTCACATTCTTTCTTACAGGTTTCTTTCTTTGAGGTTTATACCTGAAAATCAATTGCATTGATCAGTGTATAGATTCTTGGGAAGTCGTCATAAATTAGGTAGTCCAACCCAGTGGACTATCTGTTGCTTGGTCGTTGTGAAAGCCCCTATTGTTGTAGAGAGATAGTAGCAGATGGATGGAAGAGGAATACAGAAAGCCTGAGAGGCGTTCAGAATAGCTCTATTATGGGATGGTTCTTCCAAAGACCTTAATGGAAAAGACAAATCAATTTGAACCTGCCCAGCTAATAAGTGTTATTCTATCTGCTACATAGGCCTGGGCTTGTGCTCAAACATTATTTTAAATTGAAAAGCCAGATAATAATATAAACACAATTCTACTGCATGGCAGTTGAAGCGAACTGAAGACTTTGTCAGAATAAGTCATAAGTGTGATTCACTTGTGTTTTACCTGTGTTTTCTGATCCAGAGAGGACGGTCCAGGATGAATCAGAAACCGGTGAGGGACAGGAAAGCACTAATTGAACCACTTACCACCAGGGACATAATGTTGTACATCTTCTCCACAACGACCCACTATTGGGAACAATATTCAAACAACAGCTTGGGAGATGCCTTATCATCAATAGATATTTGTAGAGGCACAAGTAGAGAATAGAAGAGCAAATACGGCTGAGAGTTTCAGGCTGATGTTGGACTGAGAGTAGG
The DNA here is from genome assembly GCF_902167405.1 of Gadus morhua. Classification (NCBI taxonomy): domain Eukaryota; kingdom Metazoa; phylum Chordata; class Actinopteri; order Gadiformes; family Gadidae; genus Gadus; species Gadus morhua. Next base: position 20,222,442 of record NC_044063.1, read on the forward strand.
ACTGACTCTACGTTGATCTCGCCTGGGTATTCACAGGAAACCCATTATATCCACTAACCACACTTTGTTGCAATAATGGAGGACTGTGAGACCTTTTGTGGGTTCATTTTTACTGAGTCGTGTTCAGTGGGATATTTTCCCTCTCTGCTTGGTTCCAACCTCCTGCCACCGGATCATAAAGCTGGAAGTTACTCATCCGTTTCCTGCTGGTGGGAGGCGTACATCTCCATGTTAAAACAAACAGTTTGAAGAGCCCAACCCTCATGTCAACATGTTTTTATTTTCTCTCAGTATAACCATCACACTAAAAAGTGAAAAAAAAAACTGTTCCATTTGGAGATTTAAGAAACGCTTCATTCACTGCGATGCAAGGCGACGCCACATTGTCAGATTTGTCTGCCACTCTGTGGAACAGCTGCTCTAAAGCCGTGACTTGAACAACAAATAACTAATACAGGCAACATTATCCATTCCCCTGTGAAATCTAAATCATTAATGCACAGAAGGACACACGGCTGACGAGACGAAGAGAAGGGAAATGTAATTCACCTCACTGTAACGAATCCAACTGTATCCATCTGGACTGTGTGTGGCATCCATTGTGCATTTCATGTGTTAAACAATAGTGTCGGAACTGTTGCTGTTGATTGTGTCACAGATGTGATAGCAACAGGCAATCCTCCAATTGAATTGCAGCCTGTGTGTGTGCGTGTGTATGTGTGTGTTTGTGTTTCACTTTCTCATTGTGACAGAATGACATCAACGCACTCCTGTTGCTGCCTATTATAATAATCATTCCTACAGAAGAAGAACTGATCTCACAAGACACATCAGTCATGTTCAATGCCTGAATAAGTGTTAAACTAATGCTCTCTATACGTCTTGGTCTCTCTCTCTGCTCCAACTCCCATCTTCACTCTCTCACACAAATGCTGAGGCTTGATCACTGTTGTTTGCGACACATAGAGAACAGCAAGATGAACGAGGCATTGCGTTAGCCTGACGTTAGCCTGATGATTAAAGTGCTCTAATGAGACTCATGCAATTCATTTGCCAGGTAAGTAGATCAAGTGACTCATGTCGTGGAGATAGGAGGTGCATAAAGGCAGAATCTCAGATCATTGTACCCGATGTCTGAGAAAATGGCCTCTTAATTTAACTGTTATCATTTAACAGTTTGTGTTTCCACTTTCAAGCAACTAGACGGCCCCTACGTTCAAACATATACCGAGAAGTTTAAAGAATTCTAACCTTGACATAAAGAATGACATTTGTGTTGATGCCGTATGTTGGCATCTTATTGTATGACACGGTTAATGCATTGTCAGGTTAAAAGAGATTGAAATAGTTAGTTAAGCGCACATTGAATAGTCCATTAGCCTTCCTCTGTGGAGCGGTGAATGCCGTGTGGTAGAACATATCGGCTGAAATATAATGGCTTTGCTAGCCGCTCTGACATGAGGACATTCTACTTCAACATGGAGTACTTCACTGAAACTCTTTTGATTCCGTATTCAAAAACCTCGTTTCACTTTCTTTTGAGAAACCTGTATGCCTTTTGAAACCTAGAAAGGTTACGTGCCCGTGGAGATTGGAAGATCAGAAGAAGACCTGACGTCTTGTTTCACTGCTGAACTCTGCCTCTGAGCTGTGGCAGATGGGGCAGGATTCACTGTAGAGGGCTTCAGTGCCATGGCATTCATCCTTGGACACATGAACGGAGGTCAGGCCTGGCAACAAGCCTGCCGTCTGAGATGGTCCAATCAGCATTCGACTCCGTCACTCATCGATAATTACCCATCAATAACTGAGTTTTCATTTCCAAGAATTAAATGGATGGGATCCGTGACCAGCATGAGAAGTCAAAGGCCCCAGCAACACGATTGGTCCAAAGAGGAAATATGTGAAGGAAGGGATATGATCTGTTCACATACATAGCGGCACCGTTCCCATTACTAGCTGAAGATGGGGAAGTCAGCCCCATCAGTACATTATGGTTGCATGCACCATCCTCACAGCTACTTTATGTGTTGGCCATTATCATAGAGAATCATGATCCTCATCTTGGTCATATTTCAGCACACATTAGGGAGGGCCATGACCCATGACGAAAGGAATCGGGAAGCAGAACACTCAACGTTACATGCTGCGGTGGGTCCAGAGCCTGGAGCCAACAGCCCCTTTCCACCTCACTCACTTTTAGAGCAGGTCGATAAATCACATTTTGATCATGATTACAATCTCGGATTCCCACTATCGTGGATGCCAGAAAATTGACGCAAAACAATTAAAATGGAACTCTGTAAGGAAATGTTCCAACTTAACTACAAGCAGAGCTCGGGTTGATTTAACTTTGGCTAACTCTTAAGAGCAATAAGCTATTTGTTTGGTTGAGTTTCTACCAAATTTGTATTTACTTGTTTCAGGGATATTGAATACATCCAAATCCTTTTTTTCCCACAATATAAATTAATTGTCTTTTAATAGTGATCCCAATCTTGTACCAAATAATAATAATAAATTCAAATTATATAGCGCTTTTCTCGTACTCAAAGCACTTCACATAGGAGCACAACAAATAATCGGGATTAATGGTTTTTCTAAAATCGTCCAGCTCTACTCAAGGCAGATTTCCACTTTACTTCACTGAACAAACTGACTGATATGTTGATAACCATATGATGGTATAGTGATAAAATAGGGCTTCCTTGTTAACAATGTGTCAGTAGACTATACAATATCTGTCATTTCGGATACCCCAGCTTGGCCTGCCCCTTTTTGATAGACAACGCTGAAACTAACCTGTAAATATTTTAGTACATATTAAAGCAGCTATCTTCTGATAAATAACATTAGATATTCTGGTATGTCTAACATACAGGTTGTTAATGAACAAGTTTTGATATCTCCATTGAAAAATATTTGGCAGCCGTCAAAATAATTTCCTCGACAGCCAAAGATAGAATAATTATGAAAACTTCAAATAAGATCTGCATGTCTTTCAGAAATAACATATCCTAACACTTAATTGCAAATGGTTAGATACAAATTAGCCTACACAGAATAAACGCAATGTTCTTAATATTTAGCAGCAATTCTTAAGCCTACTTGTATCAATGTTGAAATCGACTTACACCTACAACAGTTATGGCATTAATATTGCCATCTAAAGGTATAACGCCTAGCTATATACGTTTAAAGGTAATCATTAACTTTTTACTCTTCAGTACTCCTTCATCAGACTTCAATGAGGAGATGCATTTATATATGTCTCTAATGTGTATGGTCAGGTCCCAAGGACGTTGGCTCTCCCTTCTACAACCTTCTATCACCTGGAAACATCTGAGGGAAGTTCAGGTTTCACATTGTTTCACAGGGTAGTCAATTGCCAGTTGAGGGGATTTAATTAAAGCTAAAATGAAATGGGCCGGTAATGATTCACCATTCTTTCAATAATTTATAATACACTGAGTGGATTGAATAATGATAATAATCCTGTTAGAATTAAACTGTTCTATTTAATCATCCCTCTGCAGAGACCAACGGGCATAATTGTCACCATGGAAACAGGTCAAGTACGTGTGCATTCATTTGGTTTAAAGTGAAATACAGCTCCCATTGCCCTACTCCGATTGAGTAGGTGCTACCCTCTTGAGAACTGGCTATTTGATGCTGGCATGCAAACAGAAATTCAACATGAAACGACTCAAATTGGAGAAATTCAGTTCCTTCAGAATGATCTTTGTTGGAGATAAACGATGATCAACACACTGATGAAGATATCTGATTACGCTCAATCAGAAACGGTGTCTCGCTGACCCCCTCAGTGGACCCTAGCAAAACCATATTGAATTAAATAAGGAGAAACCTCAAACCTGCAAGAGTTTTAGCCATCTCTTCAATTTGAGTGTGTTTAAATATGCATAAGGCAGGAATAATGAGGATGCATTGTTGTTATTTTATTCTCTCATCTCTGCTTTTTTTACGAGAACTTTAAAAGCCCCCCAGAGGTGCAATGCCCTTCTTTTTATTTATATATATATATACAACAAAAACTGCCCTACAAGGATTTACCTTTTTTCTATTGTATGTATTATTTATATTTTATTTACTAATGTCTGCCGTGCTTTATTCAGAGTGGAACACTCAAGTGATAAAGACATTGTAAAATAAAAACTGAAACTCCCATAAAAATGTTAAGTGTAAAAAGAAAAAAACCCAAGAGTAAAGGGGGGTTGTTCATTCCCTCTTGTGGCCAATCAAACACATCATGCAGCCAGTTAAAGTCCTCCTTAGAGATGTGCTTATTCCAGTAACAATGGGAAAAGACCATTACTCTGGCCCGTCAAATAGAAACCGGCTCACATGACGTACACTAGCGAGAATTATGTCAACGTATGGCGATGAATATAGACAGGATTTGCAACCGGGAATTCATTTTCTGACAAAAGACGGATGGATGCAGAGATGAATACGATAGAAGGGATAGTGGGTCTGTGAGGGAATACAACTCCAGGGCTGGCCGGCTATAAACTGTTCTACTTTAGGTCTTCTTGTCTTACAGCCCATCTGTCTGTTTCATCCTCTCCACGCTGGGGTCCGGTATGTAGCAGAGGGTTACTGGAAGGTCAGAAATTCCTGGTCGAACAGTAATTACTCCCAGCAGTGACAAACAGACCAGCTCACTTTTAACAAAATCACTTTCCATTCAGAAAACGAAAAACGAAAGCATCATGCTGTGTTTGATTTATTTTCATTTTTGGTTGTTTTGCTCGAGCTAGAGAGACGGCCATTACTGTTGTGGGCCAACTGTATAGGAAATGCAGTGGTAAACAGACCCTACACCAGCTCTAGGGCGCCATATGCTATCAGCGCAATGTGTCGTTTATGCAAATAACGACAAGCGTCCCAAGTACAAGCTGTGAATTCCCATTGCACACAACAATGTCAATTACCATAGAAAAAAATAATATTTCCCTTCCTACATTTTGTGTAAAGTGCAGATCGCGGAGACGCAATTGGTACTCCGGACAGATTTGTGATTATAATTGACATATTAGACTGCAAACGTCATAGCATATGACCTCCCAGGATATCCATACTCATCCTGGGAGGTCATTGTTATCGTGGAAGAGACTTCTCCCATCAGGGTAGACATGATTCATTGGTTGAACATGATCGCTAAGAATACCTTCCCCCCCCAAGCTTAGACCTCAAACACTCTGGTCTGTACCATTCTCTTGGTATTTGCCACAAATGCACTCACCCTCATTGGAGGATGTGGTGAAGAATGACTTTGTTTTTCCAAGCTCTCTATAGACCAGACCACGGTTCTAGCATCACTGAACTCTCCGATGTGGCTTGGTCTTTGTAGTCAGGGGCTTACACACTGCAGCCCTGCTATAATATCCCTCTGTGCATAATTCTCTGTTTGACAGAGCCTATTCATGTGCCACACTGACATTCTGTCATAACCTGGGAAACAGTTGCTCTTCTGTTTCTCTTTATATATAATCATTTTTTTGTTTAACGTAAACGTTATTTACTGAGATTAAACTCTATTTTTCAAGAGCAACCTGGCCAAGAGAGCAGCATAAAATGGGTAACATACAATAAAACACAGGGTTACATATGGGTCAATTAAAGGCATTAATACAGGAACATCCGGTTGACTATTAATCTGTTTATGTGAACAGTTTAAGTTTTGCAACACAGACACTAATACAACTCTCTAGTTCCTAGGACTACAGCTCCTGCAGAGACTCCCATATGGGTAGAGCAGTAGCCTCATTCTTTTGCCCTATCGGCACTCAAATAAAAGACCTTAACAGTTAGTTCTGAGAGTCTAGGCTCTAGTGGCCTTAAGTTTGTATCAGGTTAGAGCTCAGGTAATGAGGAGCCGTTTTCTTTTATAAATTGGGTCTATTTTAGACAACGATATGTAAAGGCGAAGGCTTTATTTTGGACTATGCATTTTGATATCTTGCTTTTAAAAAAAATTCGTACCAACATAATATAAAATGTATTCATAAGATGTCGGGAAAAGGAGGATTTTTGTCTCGCTGGCTGAGCGGGCTAGTGAGACGTGTGATCAGCTGGCCCAGAGTGATCCAGGAGGAAGACCGGGCCAGCGAAAATGTCGACCCCCGGCTGTGTCCAATCAGGGCTGATATTTTATTTTGTGAGTCTATCTATTCACATTATGCCGGGTCATTTAGCAGTGAGTCAGACTTCACGGTTAGATTATTGTGGACAGTCGCTGTCAGTATCTGTCAAAGGTGGGGAGGAGCTCTCTTGGTTAATTACACACAAACGCACACGCACACACACACACACACACACACACACACACACACACACACGCACACGCACATACACACACACACACACACACACACTCCATTTACACCGATGGACAGGTGAGTGTCAGGTTTTGGACTGACAAGTATATTCCAGACCCGTCTATAAAGAGACCAGAGAGAGAGATGACAGTCAGAGTGAGTCAGTCGGTAAAAGTATGCTTACCTTGCATGATAAACCTCTTTATGACTATAATCTCTTCCAATTTCTAAATTGTTGTTGTGGACAGTATATTAGCGCAAACTCTGATAAGGCTTAAATATGGGTTCCTCCTAATCATCAGTGTTGCAGGATTGAAAGGACAATAATTGGTCTGGGTGAATAAACATCATAACTATCTCGTCTGGCTTCAAGAAAACATCCGTTTCCAAACTCAATATTTTTCTAAATGAATTTGTTCAGCCAAATCTGCCTAAGAGCATTTTGTGATAACACGCCTGCCACAAATGTAAACAATAGTAATATAGCACTTTGGACTCAGTCCGAAGCAATGTGCATTGATTTTTTTCCAAAAGCAAATGCTTCATCGATATTCTTAACACGCAAAGTCAAGTATGAATCTCAATTGAGTAAAGAAACAGCTCTTTGGGCGAAAATGTACTATTATCTGATACATTTTACAGATTTATTAAACTGAGTTCCTGAAATCCAACCTGAATCCGCCCTTTTGCTGGATCAGGATAATCCAATTTTTCCAATCCTTGGTTGATCGAATATAATTTCAGCCCCCTTCTTGCTTTTCACCACCCAGTTTCAAGAATTGCTCCAATCTGATCAATTTATCAGGTCAATTTATCAGATTACGTCTGAACAACTGGGCCCAAATAAGGAGATCAAATAAGTAAATATAAGGACAATACTATGAACACAAGATGTATGTGTGTGTGTGTGTGTGTGTGTGTGTGTGTGTGTGTGTGTGTGTGTGTGTGTGTGTGTGTGTGTGTGTGTGTGTGTGTGTGTGTGTTTGTGTGTGGCTCTCGGTTGATCTCATGATCTGATTCCGCCCAGTGTGCAAGCGTTTATCAATACTGACGATTGAGTTGGTGCAGATGTGTATTTGTCTGTTTATTCGTGTATGAACCGCATGTTTGAAACAATATTCGCACAGCCACAGTTAGTAACTCCCACAAAGTCACACTCAATGCTCTACATATACAGCCCATTAGGAACTGACACATATTGCTTTATCCTTTTTACGGTTCATTCTTTTTCTATACACATTATTTGACATTAAGCAGACGCTTTTATCCAAAACAACTGACAAAGGTTCATACATCGACGGCAGAGGCAATCATGCGAGACGACAGCAGGCCGAAGCTTTGGCACATATTTTTTACTTTGCAGCAGCATCTTTGTTACTTTGCAGCATCTTTGTTAAGACAGAGAAAGGTTTGTCCATGAAAAGACAGCCTCTAGCAGCGGGCTCTTTGTTGTATGACTAATGCAATCAGCTTTTAAAATCAATCGCACCGTGAACGCGCAGCCCTAACATATCCACTGACCATCTTACTCCTGATAATAGGGCTTGCACGTCAGAATGCATAATGGGGTGGCGATACTCCACCATTTTCTGATGAATAAAGAAAGTTCTAGTGCTGTACAATTCTAAAGAAATAGAAATAAACCCTGACCTTTGCCATGTCTCACATGCTGAGGTGGTTTCAAACCCAACAATATCATCTCATAATGACAAATATTTCACTACTCATTACTAAATAAGGACCAAAACACATTATTGACAATTAATGTTCCAATGCTTGTATACTTTCGAAATGGACGTGGGCATAATGATGTGATGTCTCGATGTACAATGCCTATTGTCGTAAGGTTTGATGCTTCTCAACAGAACATCTCAACGGGTCGGTCCAGCAAAAAAACAAGAACACGTTGCGGGTAGAATAACCAATAAGTTTGAGTGGTTCACTTTTAGAAACCACCAACATGTCAGCATCAACGCATCTGGACTTTTGTAGCTGTGTGAGTTTGTCTGTGCGTGCTTGCACGTGTGCGTGTGCGTGTGTACATACGTGTGTGTGTGTGTGGCGAGAGAGAGAGAGAGAGAGAGAGAGAGAGAGAGAGAGAGAGAGAGAGAGAGACGGGGATCATTAAGCAGCTGGACAGCATCCATCAGGGATGATGGACACCAAGACCATGGAGGAGAGCTAAAAACAACGTGTGTGTTATCAGACACCCCTAGTCTCCAGTAACACACAGTCAGACAGTCTTACTGTGGCATTACCTCTAACCTCCATTACCCGTCCGTCCTCAGCCTCTCACTTCTCTCCCTCATCCAGGCTTCTTCTCTGAATGCTCTGCTAGGCTCTACAGCAAAGCTCTGTCCTCCAGGGAGACCGGCCTAAACACTGACACTCTGTCCCGGTAGAGGTCCTCTAGTCTTGGACTAACAGGACAGATGGACAGCCTCTCCTCCCGGAGCTGTGCTGTGCTTTGGGTAGAACATATTCTCCCAGGAGCACCGGGGTGTGTGGGGGGCAGAGAGATGGAGGGGGAGCAGAGACTGAGAGGAAGCTGTTCTTTTGGCCGTCATTTGTCCTTTCTCATTTTCTCCATTACTAAATGAAGTTGTCTTCTCATATTTGATTAGGATACAATATATAATGAAGGAATTGATCATATTCAAAGCATAATGAATTAATTCATACGTTTTTAGTTATTAGTAAAAACAAATGATTACATTGCTCTGTGCAATTTTGCACAGAGCACAAACACAAACTACCACACACATAACTATTGTATTTTTTCTTATTTATCTTTGTATGATAAGGACGAGTCTGCATAGCAAACAGATTGATTCAAGTAATTCTCAGCAGGACTTTAGTCTTCTCTTTGTACCGATGATGTACTTATTTTTCAATACTTGTATTATTGTTTATTGTTTACTGTTAATTGTTTGTTAAGATTGTGCGCAACGAACGAATACCAAGACAAATTCCTAATATGTGTAAATGTATTTGGCAATAAACCTTTTTCTGATTCTGATTTCTGATTCTGATGAGTTCAAGGATAAAACACAGAGCTCTTTAACTCTGTCAATATCTCCTACGACCCACTGGTGTGGTATATAATAGATGACGTTAATGGGATGAATCTTAAGTAGCAGGGAGATCAACCTCTCCTGACTGCGATAGAAGATGGTCTGGTGGGATCTGATCCCAGGTCAGCAGCAGTAAATCTGTTGCCTTCTTTTTCCACGAGTGCATCATCGCCAATATCCTACCTGCAGAGATTGGCTCACCTACCAGCCAAAGAATTCAGCTCTACATATATAATTCAGCTGGGTGTGAGGTCAGATCCCTCAGGAAATCCTCAAGTCTTCCACAGTGAGAGAAGAACACACACCTCTGTTGGCTGTAGCTCTATTATCACGGACTCCTCTACTGCTCACCGAGGGACAATCTCTGACAGGCAAATAAGTCGGGCTGATTGAAGCGCTTTTACAAGTTCTCTTGAAGAAGTACAATCGAGTCTACAGGACACACACATCCTATAGGCTGCTACGGTTGACTTGCAGTGAGGTGAGAAACGGACACGGACCTCTACTGATCATAGAGGTGGACCCCTGATGGAGGCTGGTCATGGATGCCTCATACGTCGTTAGGCTTTGGTGAGGGCACTGGGGGGGGGGGGGGGGGGGGGGACTTATGCAGGACCCGCGTGATGCATGAACACACGCACGCACGCACGCACGCACGCACACACACACACACACACACACACACACACACACACACACACACACACACACACACACACACACACACACACACACACACACACACACACACACACACACAGGATTAAGCCTTTAGTCAGGTGAGTGTTTAAATGGCTCGGTATGTTACCTTGATGTTCCTGTTGTTATAGCCAGCTAGGGTATTTCGAGCCATCGATTGTTAGAATCCCTATCAACAATGTGTGTGATGCCATTGTGTACAGCTTTTATATTGAAGCTGCACTGACTCATCTCCACAATTGCTTGTGTGGCCCAGTACTAGCCATCGACTTTAGGTATATATCTTTAGGCTATAGCTTGTAACCTGTATCAGCTTCAGATCGGCGAAGACGGCCCAAGCGAAACCCGGAGCACTACAGACAGAATGACCTCAGCCTACTTTCTTACCCAACTGAAGACTGAAGACACCGTCTGGTGGTCTCATAGTTCTGATGCCTGTTAACAGATCCACACTGGGGCGAGGTCCTACTGCTGGGGCTGTTGTTTTCTTTGGCAGGCTAGACAGTACTGTGATAGTTCGGTTTACTTGTCAAACTAAGTCCCGCCTCTAACTGGACACATTGCCGTTTTGGCACTTTGGGTAGCCAATCAGAATCCAAAAGTGGCCAGTCCAATGACACGCCTCTGATAGAGGGAAGGTTTTTGGTCGTCTAAGAACTCTAACTCAGAGCCTCTGCCAACGACCCTGAAACACAGATGGTGTTTTAGCCCCATGGACAGAGACCGGCAGTATTGACAGAGGAAGAAATCTCTCTCCATCTTAAATTATTCCATATCCTTGTAAGATGTGGATAATTCATACACTGGTTGGTCAGCCCCAAAGGCACCTTTTTCTGAAACTAAGTGTAACAGGAGATAAAGTATTAAAAGGCTTTTTGGAAAGAGAAACAATATTGGTTACAGCACACCCTCTGTAGCAAAACCCGTAGCAGTAGTCATCCATTAGAGTAAGTAGCACTTCATTGTCCTTTTATTTCAAGCCTGTATTGAATTTTCTAACAAATGTTGCTTTAGAAAGTTAACTTGTGAAAGTCTGAAGGACATGTTTCCCTCTGGAAACAATGAATGAAAGAACAGTAAAAATTTTATGCTTCTGAGGGGTGGCATACAGCAGTGTCTTTCGGCTCAGTTCCACACGTGGTGCAATATGATGGTTCCTGTTAACACCATCGCCTCCTGCATGTCCGACTGAGAAAAGTCTTTTTTATGTTTTTCATATATATATAAAAATATAAATACTATGGATATACAATATAAAATATTTAGATAAGTATATATTTAATATGTATATAAAATATATATATGTATATATATATATTTGGATATATTTCTGATCTGACACGCATTAGGATTTTATATATACTCTATATATATATATACATAAAATGCAACTGCAACGTACATTTAGTGGGGTAAGAATAATATACTACCAGAACGTCCCAGCTATGAGTTAGACTCTGACCTGTAGACCCAAGGTTCCTCAGCAAAACCTTTGAAAATGCGGCATAGGAGAAGTGTGTGCGCAGGATCGCTTTGAGCAACAGTTTCCTCGTTATCTTTTTTATACCGGCTTTTCTGAAGAAAACAAAACGGTAGACAAGACAAACACCAGGCACCACTTTGATACGACATAATCCCAATCTTAAGCACAACGGACACAGACAAGACATGAAGTTGCCCTTCCTGAGTCTACACTCTGATGTAACTCCTGCTCTTTGTGTGCTCCTGATGGAGGTAGCCATAAGCCGGCTACGCTCCAGACATATCAAGTAGCTTGAGAGCCTCATTTGATCTAGCTGCTATCATTGTGCACTGGTGGAGATACTTAACGCATGGCTGGAATGCAGCCTCTTTAGACGCAACCCAACACCAGCGCAGACGCCCATCATAGTCGCATTCATGAACTCTGAATGCTTTCTGATATAAACTGCCAGAGAAACACCAAGGGGATACCAAAAGGCTTTTTCAACGTTCATTGGAATAGTATATTAACCTTGCAAATATTCAGTGAAGGACTTGGATGAGAGTGGACAACCAACAGCAAGTTTATCCGAGTTAGGACAGTGTTGTCATTGTGGACGTCCCCCTCTCTTTCTTTACTCTATCTCTCACTTGACTTTCCCCTTTAATCTTCCTCTCTCTCTCTTTCCCCATTTGGTCACACTGATGCACTGCCTTCTTATACGGCCTTCCAATTAACCTTGCTAATGGGTTCATGACCTCATCCTCTCACCCTATTCTTCAAATTATGTAGAATATAATTTGGAATGAAATGTATTGTTATCTTGAGGTATTAACAAAACTACATTGTCATCTTCTGCATATATTATTATGTTATTAAATGGTTTGGTTCATATTTTACATTCAAATGTGCTGTTTTTTTTTAATACATATAATAATTGAGAACATTGTAATATTTATTGAATAGCATTATCATTCATAAAATAAATGTGCAGCATTGGATCCTTATTTCCAGCAGGGATCAGTATTAATGGTGGTGTGAATGTGGAACAGGTCACTGTGTATTCTTGAGGGAGTAGAGAAGAGATAATGAATAGGGAAGTAGTAAGGTCTTTGGATACTCTGAAGACAGAGACACATGATGGAGCTTGAAACAAAACAAATGAAGACAAACAGTCACAGTGGGACGGCTCATTGATTCAAAGCAGCCCTTTTTAAACTGATGCTTGTAAATAATAATCATCAAATGATCATGAAGCTATGCTTAAACTGTATAATATATACAAAATGCTAACCCGGCACTGAATATATTGCAGACCAGTAAATCGCACAACAAACTTTCACATTTACACATATTTGACTCAAGAGTAAATTCCATTTTAAGCAGTCCAAAGATTGTATTGATTTTACTTTTCAACTGGCAGGAATGTAGGGAAAACATATTAGAAGGTGTATTGACCTGAAACACCCCTCTAAATCTTTAACCGCTAGACTTTACAGCCAAGTATTGTGAAAACTGGCCAACGTGCTTAGTGTGCAGGCTGTTGTGAAGGCACATAGAGAGAGAAGCTTCTGCTAGCGAGGGAGAGAAATAATGAAATAATATTGAAGAATTACAGACATTACATTAAGAGAAGAGTGGGAGAGAGAGAGAGAGAGAGAGAGAGAGAGAGAGAGAGAGAGAGAGAGAGAGAGAGAGAGAGAGAGAGTAACGAGAGTGTGTGAGAGAGAGAGAGAGAGAGAGAGAGAGAGAGAGAGAGAGAGAGAGAGAGAGAGAGAGAGAGAGAGAGAGAGAGAGAGAGAGAGTAACGAGAGAGAGAGAAACGAGAGAGAGAGAGAGAGAGAGAGAGAGAGAGAGAGAGAGAGAGAGAGAGAGAGAGAGAGAGAGAGAGAGAGAGAGACAGTGAGAGAGAGTAACGAGAGTGTGAGAGAGAGAGAGAGAGAGAGAGAGAGAGAGAGAGAGAGAGAGAGAGAGAGAGAGAGAGAGAGAGAGAGAGTAACGAGAGTCTGAGAGGGCAACAGATAGAGAGAGTTAACACAGAGGTTGTTGTAAAGGGAACTGAAAAGAACAGATAGTCGTTCACCTCAGGGCTATTGTGGGTTTTTAGTCCTTGGTAGAAAACACAAATCAATTTGGACTTGGCCAAGTAATAGATGTTGAGAGTGTTTTCCTCAGAAACATCCCAGTATATTCAGCATAGAGTCCCCAGAGCTCTGATTGGCTGGAATCAGGTCCCTGTCGGACCAATGATTGTTCTTCAAAGACACTTGTGATGATAGATTCGATCCATCATCCCATGACACATTGTGTCATGGGATGATGGATTGGTGGACCAGGAAGTCTACATTCGACAGTGTATCCGCTTTTCATTGATTCCTCATGCATGGGCCGCAGTTGTTCAGTATCAATCAATCAGTGTCCATTAAAACAGTATTTCAATTGATACATTTTTCTCTTTGAGATCAATCAGTTATAAATAAACCTTTATACTTTTCTTAACAAGTTAGTTAAAAAATGTTTTATAAAATATTTGGGTTAGCATTTAGAATTTTACCACAATCTTTATAGAATATTGTTGACTGATTCATCTATATTCACCAGAAGCACCGACTCCAACATTAGGCTATGTTAAAAATAATCCTTCTTTTAAATATGATTATATGTCTGTTTGTGGATGATGTCTGCTTTAAGCAGCCTCACCCAGCACGAGTCAGACTGATTAGACTCTGGAGCTGGGTAAGGCTGCACACCTTTTGCACATTGAGCAATCAGTGTACAAGGTTAAAGGGCCCCTATTTACCAGCAAACATGCGTGTGAATATCCATTACAAGCTGTTCCAAAATATGCCCTTCCATGTGCCTTAGTGACATCACAAGTGGGAGTGTCAACCAAGACCACAACATGATTGCTACAGTCTACTGGTTAGGATGGTAGAATGATCTACCATTCCCTGTGCCTGTAACTAGGGAGACAGGCACAGGGAATGCGAGATTTTGAAACAGCTTGTAATTGCTAATCACACTCACACCTGGTGGTAGAACAGGGGCCCTTTAAACCTGTCATCTTCCCAGACACTTGAGAGATCTCCTGCATGGCAACATGGAGCACCAGGCCATGTATCATTATCTGCAAACCTTAAAATAAACCAGCGTCCACCAACACCCTGCCTCATTGTCTGGAGGAGCCCAGTTAAAGTCACCTAGTTGGAGTGTGGCAGCCAACTAGGTGGCATGGAACAATTTCCAATGCTGCCTGCCCTCTAGGTGTCTGCAACACTGCCAGATGTGGCTGCCTAAAGCAGTTACCATCCACACACACTCCCACAATGTCTTATATGATCATCAACATAGTAATCTATGCCATTTGGTCACTATTACTCAAATCTGACCGTCATTTAGGGGAAAAGGAGCAGAATCCTATATCCGACGCTATTTTTTCTCGGTTCAGTTGCCACAGGCCATCCAGAGCAGCAGTGGGTCTATCTTATTTAAGGTCTCTGCCTTGATCTCAAAGATATTCTACACCAACCCCTCCGAGAAGGAGGGACGAGGATAGAAATTACACTGCCATCCATCGTGCTCCAGGCAAAGGGAGAGAAAGGTACTGAGTGAATGGTGCATAACAGAGTGCGATTCAAGAGACGGCTGATGTATAATGGCCACACTTTTATAAATTCTGGTCTGCGCCCTCGCACACACACATACACAAATAGACGTAACAAGAGGTTATGTGTTTACCTGTGTATCCGTATCCAGGGGTGAAGGGTCAGAACGGAGCAGAAACAGGAAGGGAAAGAAAGAAAACAATGAAAACAGGAACAGAACATTGCAAAAATACGTTACGTATTGTTTGGGATGGCATTATTTAACTTTCTGACCCTTCAGTATCTGAAAATACCGAAAACGATCCAATATACCAATGCTTCTTTTATTAAAAAATATGAAATTTAGGCTAGTCTCCAACTTCGTAACATATGAATACAATTAAACATATGTGAACTATTGCAGGATCACAGTATTTCAATATCAAGTATGTAAATGAATGTACATTATGTGGCAGATCACTACTGCATAAAATTGACTTTTAATCAAGATCACTGGAAACGTTCCCCTTAAACACTGACTGATGGATCAGTCAGTTTAGAATAGACTAAACTAAATATGAATACTATTCTATTATCTCACTTTCGGCTGATTAGTAGCTTTGATTTCACAACATGAGATTGGGTTAGAAGAAAATGGAAGAGTATCTGAGCTTTTCCTAGACTCCAGCCACCGAAGCTGATAGCACATAAAGGCCAGTACTGTTCGATACCGATCCACCGCATATGTATTATTACGTATTGAGCCCCATCACACCTGGTATCCATTCACATGCTTTTTAATGGCTTTTCAGATATTGTAAAATGCATAAAACACATGTAATTTACACCTTGCTCTCACGGGATTATACAATGTATAGGATGATACCCAGAGCGTAAAACATTTTTTAAAAGCTGTTTGAATAGCTGATGATGGCAGGGAACATTACAATAGCTTCATTGTTTTCATTGCTAATGATGTGCCCTAGGATTAGCCATGGCACATATGTTGTGAAATCCATTTCTTGCCCCTTGGGTTTAAAGAGAACGCTATACGTGCGTATTGGATGGTCTTAAACTTGCGTTGGATGTGATCGGCATGAGGCCCAGAACACCTCCTGATGGGTTTCACATTTTTCATCACTTTTCTATGCGTTGTAAACAGATTTCTGATTAACACCTGATTGCCCAAAACATTTTTTAATGCCAGGTGTTAACAGGGGAATTATCTACTTCTACCGACTGCTGTGACCTGTTTGAAGTAACATCTGGTGGCATTTGATAGATATAATTAAAGATAGATTTTAAATAAAATGAGAATAACTCACACACACACACACACTCACACACTCACACACACACACACACACACACACACACACACACACACACACACACACACACACACACACAAAATGCTAAAAAACTGCATGGACTCACTTACAAAGTGAACTCTTTTACGATCAGACTCATACGAGCACTAAACTGACCTAATGACCATTGTTATTTAAAACAATCTTGTCGGTACTACCATATAACCAAATCATATAGACAGAAATATAAATGTATAATCATGTATAAATGATTAAATAAATTAAACTAAAAACAGTAAAATAAATGTAACTATAGGCTGGTTTGTTATATTAGTTTTGATAAAAGTGAATATCCTGGGATTCTCGCAGGAAATGAAGGTTGAAAGGAATTATTATATTACAATAAGCCTGGTTTGCAATATTACGGTACATGTGTGACGTGCATATTAACTGACAGAAGCTGCTGGCAATATGAAGAAACTGATGAATTCATGTCTCAACATCAAAACATGTAAATAAGTTTAAAAGCTAGTGAAAAACAAAACAAATCAAATCTGCATAATTTTACCCATCAAATGAAAATGCGGCAACATCTAAAATCCCCTACACTTCTAGCGAAAGCCAAAGTAATTCTTCAAGTGCAAGTGATACTTTTTCAATTCTGTTTACAAATGAAAATACAATTTATTTAAAGAAATAGTGACATTAACCTTGGAAGAAATCCCACTTCTCATCACATAGCAGTATCACCTTATTCACCATCCCCAAAATTTAGGATTAGGGGTATCGTGAATATTATGAAAGAAAAACCCAACCACAACAGTGAAAACTTTAAGAAATGTATTACTGGTGTGATTGCAAGCAAGTAGCAAGACATTTCAAACTATTATCCCCATTCCCTCAGCCTATCCCTCAGGAATATTGTGAATCTCCCTGATTTGCAGGTGCACACGTGTACAAACCGACACACACACACGGACACACACACATAAAAAACACACACATATCCAACTACCAAAAAAAGGATCTCTCTTTCTAAAACAGGTTCAAGTGAAGGCGAGAGACCTTGTTGTAGAAGGAAGGGTATGCAAAGACACTTCTCAGCCTTCTCTGACAGCAATCAGGAGACCCTCGTGTAGAGAACTCTTCACCTCCAGACAAAGGGTACGGTGCACTGTCCCACGACTACGTTGAACAAATGTAATTCAAGCGTGTGATATTGGTGAATTGAACCACAAAGGGAACATAATCATTCGTTACAACTACACACAGGGGGACACACAAACACACACAAGAGAAAAACACATGTGCACACACTCACACACACGCAGGCAGTTCCTCGAACCTTGATTCACCTGACTGTGACGAATCAAACGGTATCCATCTGGAGTGGCACATCTTGTGTTTTTGATGCGTTGAAGAACAGAGTAGCAGGGGCTGTTGCTGTCGCCTTACCCCATAGCAACAATCCATCTTTAAATTTGAGTGTGTGTGTGTGTGTGTGTGTGTGTGTGTGTGTGTGTGTGTGTGTGTGTGTGTGTGTGTGTGTGTGTGTGTGTGTGTGTGTGTGTGTGTCTGTGTGATGGTACTACTGTGGCACACTACTCCTGCTGCCATTCATCATCATTCCCTCTGAAGAAGAACTGATCACACAGGGCTCACAACTAATATATCACATCTCTTTATCCGACAGTAAGCTTTTGGTTTTACTTTAACCATTCAAAGCTATTTGAGAAGGGTGACATCAATCAATCCAAGTCTAGGAAGTAGACGTACATCCTTTGTTACCATTTCACAGTTCATATTCAATATTCATATTCATCTATTTCTCGCTTTATAAGCTACAAAAGAGTCTTCCATTTTCCTTAGACCAAAAGAGAAAAGCCTTATTATATGTATAATATATATATATATATATATATATATATATATATATATATATATATATATATATATATATATATATATATATATATACACTGTATATATATATATATATATATATATATATATATATATATATATATATATATATATATATATATATATAGACTGAAATAGTACTGCATGCAGTTAGCCTCTGTGGTTTTAACCTTGACCGGTGTAACTGTGGATGGAAAGCTATGTTTTAGCTTGTTCTACAACATGACAGGTTAATGCATTGTCATGTTAAAACTGATGGATTGGAATGGACTAGTTAAGATTGCTCCAGCAGGCCATTAGTCTTCGTCTTTAGAACTGTGATTGCTGCCGTGAAGAACATATCAGAAGAAAGATAATGGCTTTTGTAGTGCTCTTCAAATAAGTCCCTTCCACTACAAGACATTGTTCAATGTCAAGGCTTTGGGAGGGACTCGGTAAAAAAATTATCCTGCCTTTCTCCAGGAATATTTCTTCATTTTCTTTTTTGGTAACATCAAAGCTGATTGAGGAGCAGCTGTGGCTGCCTTCCAGTGTCGGCTTGAAGGAGAGAGGGTCTTGTTTCCCTCCAGCCCCATGTGTGCCCCTGTGCTCTGTACGAGGACAGCTCCAGGACATGGTCGCATTGCGGCGCCATCGCAGAATGACGCCTCGGATATTTTAAAATGACCAAGAGGGTCCCAAAAAATTATGGTCGCATGGTCAGTTTCCTCCATGGTTGTTCTTGCCCATTGATTGAGGATTTCAGGGCAAATATGGCTGCAGTCTCTTGGACACCACGATGGGTAAAACAGGCAAAGAAACAAAGATATTGATTGAAAAGTAGGGTATGCAGTTTACCAAACAAATGGCACATGGCTGGCTGTGTCCTAAAGTAGTTAGAAAGCTGCACAGGCGATCCCCTGACACAAGTGTGCCCCTGTGGGGACGGGTTTCCATCCCCCGCTCAGTGGCACATATGGTGCCCTTTTCCTTCCTGAACCCGACCTCGTAGAGCTGGCACTCAGGGCAGGAGTCACTCTCAGAGGGCTTCAGTGGGAGGGCACTCCGCCTTGGACACATCGACACCGAGGTCAGGCCTGGCAACAAGCCTGACATGGAGCAATCATCTTTCACCTCCTCCACTCAGCGATAATTACACATTAACTGATTCACCAAGTAGAGGGCCTCAGGTTCTGTCTCTGTGTTTAATGCATTTCTCCCCCTCAAAAGTGTCTGGAAGATAATCAAGCATTAATGAGACATTTTAATTGAAGAGTAGGCACATTAGGGAACGACACTAAACTTACGTTAAAGACAAGGTCAGAGTGAACATTTGGGGGTTTGAGGGTACGACAATAAAATGATTATTATGAGGAAGTCAAAAAAAAAATGAAATAAACGTCCAGAGGGCACTTTGAGGGCCAAGGGGCGGTAGGGTAAGCCGGCCCCCCCCCCCCGCCCCCCCACTGTTCCCTCTCTGGTTCTGCCTCCCGCTGTATATGTGTTTGAGATGTGGTATTTGAGCTGACCAATTTCACCATAATTTAAGCTTCAACTTAATGCTAAGTAGTGTGGCTAATGCTCTGTTTAAATATCCGAGAAGCGTGCGCCGCCTGCTTCACAGTAGGTGTGCGTTAAACCAGGAGGAATAGATGAGGCTATAAAATAACCAAGAGGGAGGAATAGACATGACCATTTAAAGTGTGTTAATTGGTATTCAGGGGAGGCCTCTTTGACACACCAATGTAGACAACCTATTTTGAGAATGGAAAATAGATAGCCAGTTTTGGAGGTGAGAGGCAAATGCGAGATGAGGATTGACACAGAGGAGGAAGGACTTCCGAGGGTTTTATGTGGCGGGAATGCTAAGAGCCTCTCCGTTTGAGAACAAGAAGCCGCTGAAAAATTCCCTCGTCGGCATTCCTATCAAACACACACACAGGTGTGCTGATACCTGGATTTAGGAGGACGTGCTATGGCTTCCTACTATGAGATTGTCATTGAAAATGCGGCTCAGGGCTTTGTAACAGACCAACGCAGCAAAGCGCAGTCCGGTACTCTAAGACTCTGGGACATTTGTGTGAATGGGAGGCAATCAAGACTCTGCTGATGATGAATTTGAATCCACGCCAGTGCTTTTCTACTGATTCGTCAACAACATCAATATAGCTTTGCATGTTTGGTAACAATCTCCTTTTTCTATGAATGACTGGAAACTGGACAGATTCTGAAATAAGGGAGGACCCTCAGTCCGCAGAGAGGGTTGGGCCTTATTTCCTTTTCTAGTGCTGCACGACTGCCCCTCGGCCCATCTGTTCTCATATTGCTATGCCATGTGTGAAAAGACCCTGGACAAAAATGTTCCAGAACGTGGCTGCATGAGTGAACACTGAAAACCACTAGCGGCGCCTGGAAGGGTAACCCAGTAATTGACTGGGAACTATGTGAGAAAGAGGCTTGAGTGTGATACCCCTGTCCAAGTCAATAATATGAAGCGCTATTCCACACAGACAGAACAAGTCTAATTTGAACTTTCTGAGATAAAGGGTGTTTAAACATTGGACAGTTGATGTAACCCAGGGAGCGCATTATTCTCTTCTGTGTTCGCAATGGAAAGTGTAAGCCATTATCTTTGACTACATGCTAAAACACCGGGCCCTGGCCACATCCGATGAGGCTGGCTATCTGAAACTCAGTGGAGGTTTGTTTTAAGCAATGATATTTTTTGGTTCACTTCTATTTAATCATCAAAGTAGCAGTTCTGGAAATGTCAGAGGCAAGGTACCAAACCTCAAATCACCATTGCACACCATCCTGTCAGGTAGTTTCTATGGCAACAGCCAAGACAGACAACTTTGCTGTTGTGTGCAGAAGAGGAAAGTGAGAGAGTGAGTTCCCCCTGACCTCTTTGAGTCATATTGAAAAAGGTATCCTCTCTCTGCCACAGGATAAAGGAAATGGGAATACATAATTCAAAGAATCTGTCAAAACTTTAACTGTCATTAAAATTTGAAGACAATTTTTTAATTAATTTATAACAATCACTGAATATTACCAATTAAATTATAACTAATCTTAAAGATTGAATAGTGAAACAGTAGTACCTGAGACATGTTTTAATTATCTGATAGGATTAATATGTAATTCATGTAATGGAATCATCAAAAATAAAATATAATAAATAATCAACGTAATTAGTTTGACCAGCAACCATGAGAAGTTAACATAATTAAATATTTTTATCCTAAACAGTTTTCATGAACCAGGCACTAAAACAATGTTTTGTGCAAGCAAGCTTTTGTTTTGTTTTAGTAGTAGTAGTAGGATTAGTAGGAGTAGGAGTAATTCCTTCCAATTGCTTCCAACCCAAGAATGTGTTTCCGCCATCAATAAAAGACACAGAGATTCATTACTGAGATTAACTGCTTTCCCTTCTCTGTACACTGTCCGGTCCAATAGGTATATATTTGATAAAATATGAATAGATTGATAAGAAATTATTCATATCATATTGAGGTATAAGGAAGTGAGGAAACTCGTACAGTATTGCTACTAAAATGTTTGAAAACTAACTAGATACGCAACATTACAAATATTTTAGTGAGGGGGAATTCATCAATGAATTGTTCTTAGTTAACCCAATGAGCTGTGTTTTGTAATTAAAATGATTGCAGTGTGGAAATGTTTAACCATTATTGCATTAATGCCCTATACAAAGTCAGTGGATTGAATAATGATAATAATTATTTCAGAATAAAAACTGTTTTAATCATCTCTCAATAACTGTCATCATGGTAACAAGTCAAGTGTTTGTGCATTAATGATATCAAATGTGAAGCACAGTTTAGTTAAGTCTACTTTAATGTCTATTACCGCGGGGACACATGCATATTAGGATAGCGTACAATCCTGATAAGAAACAATGTTTATAATGTATTACGTATATCATTAAATAGAACCACAGTTACCGCATATCACATGTTATATCATATACGTTTTCTTTGCCGAAATTTATTTGAGGACTCAGTATTTCTGAAGTTGTGGAAGAAAACCCCTTATTCCATGTGTGAATTCGGCCATATTATTTGGCAATAAACTGAGCCATTTGCAGTTTGAAATTCATGTGCATTTGTCTCATCGGAGACTGCAGACGCGCTGTCAAAATATCAACTCGTCCGATTCAAATGCGCTCATGGCTCTTAAAGTGGATGGGAGCTGGCACTCTCATTGGTTTGTTGGACGTTACGCCCAAACCACACCTACGGGTAACTAGGCTGCTTCAGACCAACCCTTTTGACACTTGCGCCGCGACGCAAGTGTCATTTATCCGCCTGTAAAATAGCTATAGCGCCGTAGAACTATGAAGGTATTATTGTAGCAAAAGTCTTTAGCACCTGTAACTGCAGAATTTGAATGCGTACACTAAAGTCACAGTAAATTTGAAGTCGTATATATTTATTTTGCATGTGTACTCTAAAGTCACAAATGTGTAACAGTACATTTGTAGTCGTAAAAAAAATAAAATATTTTTTAAACCATTGTAAACACAAAATAGGGTCTACGAGTACGCTAATCTGTGTTACAGGTGCACAAATCATTTTGGTACAATTATTGCAGCGCAGTTGGTGCAAAACACATTCGCACACCCGTGTTTCATAATCTGAGAACATGCCCAAAAGGTGTGCATTCGTAAACCCAAATTTGAACAAATGCATCAGAAGTTGCACATCTGTGAACGCTATGTTAATTCAGCACTTTAATGAGCGAGCACAAAACCATTTTACAACTGCTCGAATCTGCTCCTGCAAGTCTCAGCTGTGGGTTTTTTTGCAGGTTGTTTTGCAACACCCCTAGGTGGTAAATGTGTAGCAAAAGTATTCGTATCCGTAGATGACAGAGCGTCCGTGAGCGGGACAAAATAGTCCCGCCCATAATTTCCTAATCCAATGAAAATCGCCGGCAGGGATGATTTTCTCAAATTACACTGGGACCCACTGCGTGCCAGTCATGGAGCTATAAAGATCGCAGCATACCCAGCGCGGGATAGGCCTACGTTTCTTTCTGGAGAAGTGAAGAGGGCGTCCTACTGAACGGAGATGGGTATCCTACATTATGATAAATGAAATGATTTAGTACAAGTGAATTGAATACCCTCCAAAGTATTTCATTAACATGCCGCAATACTTTGGGGAGAATTCACTTAGTCATTTAATTTTACATAATGTAGGATACCCACCTCCATTCAGTAGGACGCCCTCTTCACTTCTCCAGAAAGAAACGTACCCGCGCTGAGAATGCTGCGATCTTTATAGCTCCATGGCTGGCACGCGATGGGTCCCAGTCAGGGACGGCTGGTATAAATGGGCTAACAGGGCTAAGCCCTCTTACAGTGAAAATAAAAAAAAATATTATTAAAAACTTAGAACATATTGTTTTAAATGTTGGTAGAACCTAAAGGAGCAACAGCACCAAAAAGTAACCCAGGATATATATGTCTTCGTTTTTTTCCTGTGAATGGGCTAAATGTATTTTAGCATGAAAATGAGTGAAGTGGATTATTTACTGTCTTTGGAGGAAAAATTGGAAGTGAAAAGATTGGGGACACATCAACCAAACGATGTACAGATTTACTGTCAGGAGTGCGGTCAGAATATGGCCGGTAATAGTGCATTTGTAAGCGGGTCAACTACGTTTCGTATCGAAACATTTAAAAAGCTGTCTAAATAACCCAACATGACGTGACAAGTGTGTAGAGATAGTGGCCCCTCTCCAAGCTGCATTTCAGCGACAGGCAGTAACAATAAGGTTCTCTAAGGAATCGGAAATGATCTCATTTAATGTTGCATACAACATTGCCAAAGAGGAGTTGCCATTCTCAATTTAAATCCGAAATTATTCTCATGAAGAGAAATGGATTAAACATCAACCCGACGTATAGCAATGAGATGGCATGTGCACAATTCATTGCAGTAGGCCTAATGGGCGACACCTTAAAGCAAAAGACAGCTGCGGACGTCGGAAACGCCACATAGGCCTACATGTCCTTCATGATTGACGGCGACACAGACGTCTCTACCAAAGAGTGTGTGATCGTCTGCAGCCGCATTTTGCGCAAAGGGAGACCAGTCAACATTTTAATTGTGTAATACTTTAAGCACAAAAAAAGTTTTATTTTGCTTAATGGTTTTGTTCGAAATGTTCAATTTCAGCTCAGTGAAGCACTTTAAACACCTTATTTTGCTTCAAATAAAGACATGCCTTTCTCTACACCTTAATCTTGTTTAAAAATCATTCACACTATATGAAAGTTATGAACAGAGATATAAAGGTGACCTCATGGCGTCTGGAGCCCTGTGAAGTATTGATAAATGTAATGCATTCTTTAGCCCACCCACCCAAAATCACCACCAGCCGTCACTGTAATTTGAGAAATGCATCCCTGCCGGCGATTTTCATTGGATTAGGAAATTATGGGCGGGACTATTTTGTCCCGCTCACGGACGCTCTGTCATCTACGGATACGAATACTTTTGCTACACATTTACCACCTAGGGGTGTTGCAAAACAACCTGCAAAAAAAAACCACAGCTGAGACTTGCAGGAGCAGATACGAGCAGTTGTAAAATGGTTTTGTGCTCGCTCATTAAAATGCTGAATTAACATAGCGTTCACAGATGTGCAACTTCTGATGCATTTGTTCAAATTTGGGTTTACGAATGCACACCTTTTGGGCATGTTCTCAGATTATGAAACACGGGTGTGCGAATGTGTTTTGCACCAACTGCGCTGCAATAATTGTAGCAAAAGGATTTGTGCACCTGTAACACATATTAGCGTACTCGTAGACCCTATTTTGTGTTTACAATGGTATAAAAAATATATTTATTTTTTTACGACTACAAATGTACTGTTACACATTTGTGACTTTAGAGTAGGCCTACACATGCAAAATAAATATATACGACTTCAAATTTACTTTGACTTTAGTGTACGCATTCAAATTCTGCAGTTACAGGTGCTAAAGACTTTTGCTACAATAATACCTTCATATAGAACCGCCCACAAAGCTACTTGCGCTTTGCGCTTCCCTCTTGCGTTTCAGACCGTTAAAATAGGGCCCACAGACTTGGAGAAGGAAATGATGTCCCTTAAAGAGAAGACAACCCGGATTGAAAAGACAGAAGCTTGAAAATGGATAAAGAGAGATATTACTTGCTTAATGTCTGTTGTCATAATATGCTCAACATACACTGCAATAAGCTATATTTGGCTGCTTGTATATTGTACAATTTTTACTAGAGATGTCCGATATTAGAGGGTATGCAGCATCCGGGTATGCTGCAAACCCTCATGAGAGGGTATGCAGCAACCGAGTTGGTTGGTGATAACTTGTTTGTTGTCCTTTGTATCATCAATGTTAAAGAGAGAAAATGAAACCCAGATCTGACACACTTTACACCTGCTCTAGTGCTCCATTCAGGATCAATGCAATGTCGATCGAAGTAAAGACAATCTCTCTGAAACCCAGCCTCTCATTCAGCGTGACAATGTGCTTTTGTGCAATGCAAATTACCATAGAAATTGAAGTTTTCTTATTGAGCTTAACATACGGTCCCTCCGGCACTAAGAGGAAATAGGGAGGTCATTGTACTAACACATTACTGTTCGTCTTCTGAATTTGCCATTCAATAGATATACAGAGTCTTAATCAGAAAGCAGATAGGCTAGAAGATTTAATGATCTGATAGAAAAAAGTGAAGACAGGGTGTCATATGCTGTACCCTGCATCGAATATGAAAACTCTTTAGAAAGTGTAGCAAATATGGAAAGTAAAGGTTCAAAAAGGTCATGTATTTTGCAGGATTTATAATGAAGCACATTGAAGCTCTCCCTCTTGTGATATTATGATTATATTTTTAATCAACTAAATTAATTTGAAGAAGTGTGCCACTCAAAGCTATTGACATCTGGATGTGGAAAAGAGAGAAGAGAATATGGTTGAAGCTGCCAGCCGTCATTCACAGTACTTCATCCTTTCCTATGTCCACGAGTCCCTGACATGTCACATGACATTTGTGTATGTGCGAGTGTCTGTGTGTGTGCGTATGTGTATGCGTTTGTGTTTTTTGTGTGTGTGTGTGTGTGTGTGCGTGTGTGTGTGTGTGTGTGTGTGTGTGTGTGTATGTGCCCTGTGTGTGTGTATGTAAAGTGTGTGTGTGTGTGTGTGTGTGTGTGTGTGTATGCGTTTGCGTGCATGCGGGTGTGTGTGTGTGTGTCTGTGTGTGTGTGTATGCATATGCTTATGTTTGTTTGTATGGATCTGTGTATGTGCCATGTGTGGGTTATTTACTGTGTCATTCCTCCCCAAAACACCTACTCTTCATAGAAATCCTTCACGTCACTTATCCTTTATCCTTTCCGTTTGACAATGGTTCTTCAGAAATGTCAACCCTAGCTGCCATATCTGATGCTACTCGGACCATCTATTCAGCAAGGGCACATCTGATGTCTCCCAAATGGCATTAAAAACTTTTATATAAGGATTTTGGATTCAACAGGCGGAAATCTAAGAATCAGACTACACGCTTTAACATGATGACACAGTTTGAAATATTTTTACAAAGGAAATACGGCTTGAAAAGGATCCGCATTCCTTCAGTTCTCCGGGGAAAGGAAGCAAAGTGTGTGAGGGAGACCTACGCTGGGATGATGAAGATCATAGAGAGGATGATTTCAGAATGACAAAGTCGAGGCAAACAGCTTAGTGCCGAAGTGACTGTGAGGAGACAGTCAGTCATTGCATATAGAGACAGAAATCACTGGTGTGTGATTCAGCTTTATGGGTATGCATAATGTAATTTCTATGAATAATGGAAGGCTTTTATGGTGGTTGTGGCCAATACAGGATTCTGAGCAAGGCATAGAGAGCACAACTCCAATCTGTATCTCTTCACTTGTGTTTAATAACTGCAAATACAACACAACAAAACAATTCCTAACCAGTTTATTGGTCATATAACCACCATATAAGTTACCTTAAAATGTTTTTAAGGGTTCTATCTTTTTAAGAGATGTTAGATTACTACTAGGACTGCGGTTTTTATATTGAGCAAATCCTAATTTATTAGCAATCAATTGCTGGTATGTTAAATACTGTCGGTATACCCCCCTCTGCTGAAGATGTGCTAACACACACACACACACACACACACACACACACACACACACACACACACACACACACACACACACACACACACACACACACACACACACACCATGATAATTGTGTTGGAGCCGCCTAGAGCTCACGGGCAGTCCTGACAAATCTTCCTCAGCAGTGATCCTGGGGGATTTATGGGATAAAAAGGACTGGTTTGATGAGAGTTTCTTCCCCATCTTCTGGTGGACAGAGAGACCGGTAACACACCCTTCCCAGTACGATGATACATGTGGAGGGTGGAAGAGGAGAGATGAGAGGGTGGAGAGAAGATAGGTAAGAAAAGGGGGACTTGATGGCAGGGAACTGCAGATGAAAACAATGGAGAACACTTGGAAAAAAAGGGTTTAGAACAAGTGAAGATTGCACTCACAAACTTTTTGATAAAGCAAAAATCATCCAATCAAAATATTTAAATAGACTGGTGGTAGGCGGATGAAAGTCTCCAGGTGGCTTTTTTTATTGGGAAATCTTAGACCAAGATGACAATGAAACCACCTTCAAAGTGAAGTAGCCATCCCTATTAGAGTCCAATTTGGAGGGTATAGTTCCAGTTGCCAGGGGGACAGCTGTATCCTGAACATGTTATGGAGACTCAACCTCACCAATGTACGTACGTAATGTGTGAATACAAATATTTATTGTTTTCTTTATTTTATCGTTTTTTTTAATCATCACCCTTTTCCTCTACTCTGAGCTGCTGTAACAAGATATTTTCCAGATATGGGATTAATAAGGTTAATTTGATTTTATCTTATCTCTGGCAGAGTTCTCCATTGGGACTATTGATTCAGTTCCCAATCAGAACTATATTACGGGCGGTCAGAAACAACCGAGCAAAACATTTATAACACAGAGTAGAGATCATTACCCAGAATGCAATAATCTTCTCTGAACAGCATAAGATAATATTATTTTAGTTGGTATCAAAACCCAGTGCGAGCAATCATGGACAATATCAAGAGAAAACGACTGCCTGTTTTCTTGAAGACCACTTATCAAGCAATGCTTTATATGCTTTTTTTCAGTGCACGCACGCACACAATCAGAGACATATGGATTACCAGTGCAGAGCCTCAGCACTCAGCCTGAAATGCTGAGTGGAAACAATGCGAAGAGGAGAGGTAAATGGAGAGAAAGAGGAATTTCTCCTCTTCTCCTGCCATCATCTGTTCCAGAAGGTCTCTCAGCAGTGCATCACGGCAGGAGACTCAGTCACAAAGCAGCATGATAAAGACTGAGAAAGAGAGCCTCAGTTTTCTCGATAAATACCAGCAGGGTCAGTATCAACAAGGCTGTCGGGAAACCCTTGAAAGAGCATCATTACCTTTGTTAGACGAGCACATAGTATTTATGAAAAATAAAAAAACTAGAATGCACAAAAAGGATATTGTCAGGCACGGAATGTTATCCGTTCAATCCATCGAGTGGCCGGCTGTACATAATCACTATTTATCAAGAATAACACCCACATGCAAAACAACACTATGGTTTCTTCAGTCATCTGTTCTTTGATCAACCATCATCAGTAAGATTCCTATAATCTTAAATAAATCGGATAGATCAGATTTCTCATTGAGAAATGGAAACAAGCTGCCAAGGAAAGAAAATTCTTGAGACTACATCTTATGAATCGTTTCTTAGAATAGAGTGGGACCAATTCAAAAATGGTATTTCATGGAGAGGGACCAGATAATATATTTAAATTTGAAAAACATTGCATCACCTATCAACCGTGAGTAGATATTAAGATTAACAGTTAAATGGGGAGAAATAAAAGTAAATCATATTTAATTTAACATATAGTTGTCTGGGAACAAAATGAGTCTTGCCGCCATTAGTTTGGATAAGAGATCCGTTTGATTAAAATTTCCCCAACTGTGTGGATAAATCAACATTAAATGAGAAAGGCGGAATTTCATTATTTTTCAGCTTGATCGCATCAATCCGATTTTGACACTTTTCGGTATCACCAGACTGACAGAGTGATAATTTATAAATGAATAGGATGCGTGTGCTATCGTTGACATTATTCATTTAAAGGTGTATTTTGTGTATTTCTGAAAACGTTGAGTTAGATTTGCCTTTTATCATTATTTACTTTACAACCAAGTGAGGTGACACCTCTAGCCAAGACAAAGGGATGGACTGGTTAATAAGGAATATTCAAAAAGAAAAAAATCCTGTTAACTAAATATGTATACAATATTGGCATAATAGTCCAGTTTCAAATTACTTTTATTCCAATGTTAAATGCGTTTTTATGATCTTCCCTCATTTGCATATTAAGGCTTGCCACAAACCCAACCACTTGGCATTTTAATACGGACGTTTCACATGAGTGCACACGACACCATCTCCTCATGATAGTAAGGGACGCGAGCGAATGAGAGAGTAGGCAATTAGGGTTGCTGTTTTGTTTTTCATTTCTGGAAAGCACTTTAATATTCCAGGCTGGATGTTCCAGAGGCTGGAAGCTCACACCGCCCTTTTGGTTGTTTCTCCACCGCACAACATTTGGGTGAAAAAAACGGTTGTATCGTTCCTTGTCCTGAGAGCTTATGGTCCCCGTAGTGCACCAGAACAGGTTTCATCCTGGTGGAGGACTGAACCTGTGTGGTATCACGGTTAAAACCATCATAGTAGAGCTGTAGCGTCTATGTATCTGTAGGAGTGTAGCGGTGCCTCGGTCCCTCAGCCCTGACTCCTCATCCAACCTTCTTTTGGGAAACCATTTGGGAAACGATCTGAGATCAGATCAGCGCTGCCTCATGAATAATATGGCGGAGGATAAAGAAGAAAAGCTGCTTCTGAATTCACTTCAGAAGCTGAAACATGGAGCAGGGGAGACATCTTGATCACGTATGATTGCCTCATTATTCTATAACACAACCTTACAACTACATAGTATATTTATTCATAATATTTATATATATATATACTGTATGTATATAAATATAAAAAATGAATCACTTCCTGTCTAATGTTAGTTAATCAAGTTGCTTCAGGGGTGTCCTTTTTGAGTTGGTAACCACATATATTTGCGACTACTGAATAAACACGGTGAGGCCAACCCAATGATAGCCATACTCAGACCTGAACTACTCTGCCCACTAATGCTAAATAAACCCATCATCCATGGGTCTGTCCTCACCTATTCAAGCAGAACTGAAATTCGGGGATCCAGGGATTATATCCCTTTGTAACTACAATCAGGTGATTCGCCTCACTCTGGATCCCAAACTGACCCAGCTGAGACGCGTGTGTTTGTTGTAAACGTCCCGGGAGCCTTTTCCTCTGGCAGGCCCGGACACAGGCGTCTGAGGATGATCCATAATCATGACAGCCTTAAGAACCCGGGGCTCCTTAACAGCCTCGTTAGCCGGGACGCTGGCAGAGCCCAGCGGCTCAGGCAGGAGCTTCCGTCCACAGGTGTGGCTCCTGCTGCTCTACTGACTACACCCTGGTTGGTGGAGCAGCCAGAGCCTCCAGGCGGACAACCGTCTCCAGCTGCCAGGAGCGGTGCGGGATGACCTGATGAGGGCCCGTGGAAACCCCGTCTGTAGACTGTAGCTTTCCTGGCCGTCCTCAGAGCAGCGTTCAGGGCACCACAGCGTTCTCGTGTTCACACTGCGCTTTGTTCAGTGTGTGTGTGTGTGTGTATCTGTTAGTGTGTGTGTGTGTGTGTGTGTGTGTGTGTGTGTGTGTGTGTGTGTGTGTGTGTGTGTGTGTGTGTGTCTGTGTGTGTGTGTGTGTGTGTGTATGTGTGTGTTTGTGTGTGTGTGTGTGTGTGTTTGTAAAGAGTATCAATACATGGAAAATTAAGTGTGCGTGTGTGTCTGTTTGTGTGTAAGTATGTGAGAGAAGAGTCAAGTCAAGAGTGAACAAGTGAGATGCCTCTTTATTCCTCTGTCCCTTCTCTGACAGGCCGTCGGTTTGTGTTCTTCATTTATTTCATTAAAAGCCCTCGTCATGTCATATTTAAACCTTGACTCCAGGACTGATAAGATACTGTGTTGTGAAATAGTGGTTATTTGATCCTCATGTCATGACGGCATGAAACCGAATCGACCAAGACCATCTTAAAGCAGCATGTGTCAGTGGCAGGCCGTCCATATAAGCTGTGAACGCGCCGCTGGGTATCCATCTCTGTGAATCTAAGCTGAAACGCTGCCTGAATGCTGCCCAGTCTTCAGCATATCTCAAGCATGCGCTCTGTGTCATCTCCCGTCTGGGGGAGAGAGGTCAGGGGGGGGGGGGCTCAAAGCGCTGAATGTCAGTTCTCCGATCAGACATTCAGTGCTGCAACCCTTGCTGCAACCATCCCGCTGATCATCATCATCATCACCCCTATTACGTAATCATGATTGATTAAATCAGAGCAGTTATTTTATACTTAATACTACATCCAGTTTGGCAGCAAGCATTCCATGCTGAGCTACCTCAAAAGCAACGTCACGCACTGACATTGAACAGAATCGAGATGAGCCTCCTAGAAATGTGGATTTAACAGGCTTGTTGTCGTTGTTAATTCGATGTTAATTAGCGTTTCTAGATGTCATCGCGGAAACATGGCATGGCTTATCACAAGTCATGTGGGAGGGGTGGTGGTGGGGGGGGGAAACTCATCAGCGTGCCTCGCATTTAAAGTGCCAGCTCGCCACTGTCATGTGCCTGATGTTGACGGACACAAAGGTGTCAGCACAACCACAATGGGTGACTGAACATCAATTAGTCTGGAAAATGCAAGTATTTATTGTGTTTGTGTGTGTGTGTGTGTGTGTGTGTGTGTGTGTGTGTGTGTGTGTGTGTGTGCGCGCGCACGCGTGCGTGCGTGTGTGAAAAATGTCATAAAAACGAGTAACAGAAAAAGTAGCACACGGTAGTGCACCTCCATAATGTGATTATCAAGACATATTCAGTGCTGCCAATGTTTCAGAAGTGGTGTGAGAAGGCTCCAGGACTGGTACCTGACACTTCACGCTGTGCTACAAGGAGGAGACACTAATTTGCGTGCTCCGGGCTCTGGGGGTACAGACCCCCAGGGGGTATCAAGGGTTATGTTCGCTGGGTGAGCATATTCTGCAATGATTACGCACTATGGAAAGATTTGAGTTGAATCCTGGCTAGAATGGCAAACAATCCAACCATCCAAGACCTTTGTGCGACAACTTTGAGGCCCATTCTGTTGGGTATTTTGATTGGGTTTAGTGATCAGTGCCAGCTCGTTCACAGTGATGTGAGTGATGTGTGGAGAAAGACAGATAAGTCTGAATCCACCCTAATGAGCTCAGAGTAACTCCAGCAGAGAGAGGGTCTCTCTGCAGGGGGATACAGAGAGATGAAGACTAAGGGGAGGGTTAGGGGTTGGGGGGGGCTTTGCTTCACATCACGTCACCGACGTGACTTCTGTACAAATTCCGCATAGCTGCATGACATTAGATCTGTTTTGTACTTTGTAGTGAACAGGGAAAACACTGTTTTTGTCAGTACATGTTTATTTTATGCAGTCGTGGCTTTGACAGTGACCCAGGCTCACAAAGACTGGAAAGGGAGAAGGACATTTATATTCTGTCACGATAGCTACATCCTTAGGCGTCATCTTATTTCTTCACTTTCCCTCTATTCCATGATCACGGCGGGATCCCATCAAGGATTTAGTTGGATTTTGCACTTTTGTTTTCAGCGTGACCCAATGGAACAGTGACTACAACATGGATTTGATTGCACTTTTATGTCTCAGTGTGTGCATGCATGTGTGGCTACAATCACTGTGAATGCAGAACCACTAGAGTTAATTACCCTCTGATTAGAAATGTGTATATAATCCCCCTAATCGTCATTGTTGTAGAATTGAAATGCATCCACTGTATTGAATTGTTAATGAAACAAGCTGGTGCCCAGAGATTGGTAAATCTGGTGCGATATTAACTTTTAATATATTTTGTTCTATGTAAACATGTTTTTAAATCTATTTCTTCATATTTCTTCTGTCTCACTCCTTCTTCCTCATTCTTTCTCTTTTTCATTCCCGCTAATGTAGTTTGCTGAGACAGATGCACGATATGCAGTGTGGATGCAGAGATTTACATTTAAATAGTATTTTCCAATTGTAACACTGTTTAGGGAAAATCAATGTGCTGCTTGTAGAACTGTATGGGATAAAACACAATTCACAGAAGCCAGCTCAGGAATGCCCTGGAGTGGCAATAGAAGTACACTACACTGAGACCAGGTGGGTTGCTGGATGCTCTGTATCAGACCTTTCAGAGAGCTATAGCAGAACAAACAAGCTCTTTCAATAACCGGATCCTGTGAGACCATTTTATGCTACTAGTTTAATGTCTTTGTTATTGTGACTGGCATATCTGAATGTTACCTATAATTGCTAAACGCTAAAAGAGTAGAAAAAAAGACTGGATTTTTGAACTTATACCTATGGTACATGGTCAGAAATTGCCCTTTTTCATTTGGTAATGTTATCTGAGAGCTTTTACTCAATTCAAAGTAAATTCAAATCTCTTCCATTTGAATGTACAGATAATTATTATGTTAATCATATTCTATCTTGTCTCATTAGTGTGTGACCTGCATAAAGTTATTAGTTCAACCTTATAATTATCACATATTATCAGAATCAAGCTGCTGTGGGGATATCATTCTTTATTAGCTAACGCTAAAACCAACACTGACTGATAGGAAGCATGGGGACCTCAAGAGATAGAAGAGTCTGGTAGTATACATGAAAATTAAAGCAGAGCACGACTCAGGCCCACTGTGTTTAACTGCTTTTCCTCAGCTAATTGAGGAAATCTCGAAATATAATAACCTACAAAATCAACATGGTCCCTGGTATGAGCAACATGTGGTTGCGTCTGCAGCTCTTCAACACGAAGGAGAGCAGGGGAAAGAGAACAAATACAGGGGAAGGTTAGCCTGACTGGAACCACACAGGTGTGGGTACTTCATTATCAGCCTTTTACCATCCGTCTCTCACAGAGAGCCTGGATATCGACAAACACAAACACCCGACTACACAGACTCAAACAGAGAATATTAATAGTTTTCCAAGTCATTGAACGGTGACACTCACTGCTCTCACTCATATTAGTGTGATCAATTGGCATCCTCAGACACGGCAAATTGAACTGTGATGTTGTGATACTACACCACAACACATGTGTTACATCCACGCAATAGTAATTGTGTGCACGCTTCAGGGACCGCACGACAAAGCCATGATGACAACTACATGACAACCACAAACACAGTCAGATGTTTTCAGGGAAGTAGGCCTATCCCGCCAGAGACAACGTTGCACACGGACGAGCAAGGAACCAGCAGGAGATCATCCCATTCATTCTTTAATAATCCTGTTTTGCCAGACTGAAGTGCGTTCCATATTCTTATAACCACCGCTTAGTACAGATCATTCGGAAGCAACACATCCGCAGTGTTCAAACCGCAGCGTACAATCCCCCAGGGAACATTATCCAAGATCCATTATCCATCATTTAGTCTTTCGCCAGTAAAAGAACAGCGGGCCGAAACACAGCTTGGATACTTAGGAATATATTATTCTAACACAAACATACTGAAGTGGTGTGCAATGGAAGGAAATGGAATAAACCTGGCGGAGTGAGATGGTGCTCACAGTGTGCGCGATACATCATGGAAACGATCCAGTTTGTGTGGATAGCCCAGAACACACAACATTCTAACTCTGCAAAATATAACAGTGCGTTTGAACAGACTACACGGCTTCTGCCTTTCAGATTAACCCTGATTGTTATTCAAAACACATCCTGTCAGGCAATTGACATTGTTAATCATAACTCAGCAGGCAATTATACGTCCAGCCTTTTAATCCTTCTGATTTAAGATATTTTACGGCCCACAATCCTCTACTTTACCACACGTTATGTTCCTGTGTGTGTGTGTCTGTGTTTGTCGGATTCAGAGCTTGTGCGCTTTTATTGACGAGGTATGCAATTTTCTTCATTATTAAACTCATTTGGGGGTTCTTCTACAACAGGTTTACATTCTTTAGTATTAATAAAACAACATCTATTGCTGCAGAACCGCTTTCTCCCAAAAGCGTTGTTTTTGCTACTATATCTTTAAGGCCCCCCCTCCAGAAAAGCAATCTGCTCTGATTGGTCAACTGGCCCACTCTGTTTTGATCGGTGAAAGCACTTTGCACGTGTATCGGAAATCTCACGCCACTGAGTCCTGAGCACCCTTTAAAGGTGACATATTATACCACCAGGTGTGAGTATGATTAGCAGTTACAAGTCGTTTTAGAAAATCTTCCTCTTTTGACATCACAGGTGGGCGTGTCCACCTAGATATGTGCTGGATAGATCAGTCTACCAGCCTACCCAGTGGACAGTAGCAAACGTTGCTCATCTTTCAGTCATACATCTAAGATGACACGCCCTCTTGTGATGTCAGAAGAGGCAGATTTTCAAAACGCCTTGTAACTGCGACTCATCCTCATTCCTGCCGGTATAATATTTCACCTTTAACATTACTGGTATCAATGGCTTTTGTTCAGCCATACCTATTCGAGCACGACTCTGATACAAATCATAATTTCAGGCCGAACTAATCAGATTGACCTGAAACACAGTGAAAACTAAAGGTGAAGCCGGAGGTTTCAGTGGTAATGTTGTTGCT
Source organism: Gadus morhua (assembly GCF_902167405.1). Classification (NCBI taxonomy): domain Eukaryota; kingdom Metazoa; phylum Chordata; class Actinopteri; order Gadiformes; family Gadidae; genus Gadus; species Gadus morhua. The sequence continues at coordinate 20,258,713 of NC_044063.1, forward strand.
CACCGATATTCAAGATGGCTCATTCTAACTATAATTTCTCTACGTCATGGTGAAAACTGTGTACGTTCACTGATCGAAGTGTATACTTTATCATACAAAGTGAAACATTTCTGTTGCAAATAAATACGAACTGTAACTAACAGTTACAATCAATTACTTCATTAGTACAGCCTTCACCTAATGTTGGGGTCCTGCCACACCCTTTTCCCTGTTCATTATCCTTTGAAGAAGTCAACGTTATATATTTCTTTGCAAATGTAAAGTCACTTTTTCATCCGGAGCTACCTAGGAAGGGCTGTTAGGGTTGTCATCCTGTCTTGTGTGCTACTCCAGATGCGTTTCTAGATCTGGCTGGACAGCATGTTGGTTTCCAACCGCCCTTTGACAGGGACATGGCGCTCCTCTGAACAATATAACGTTTTGTTCTGCACTGGGTGTACAGATCAGCTAAAACCAACAACCCTGCACTTCAACACTCAATAGCAGCTTCCTTGTTTGTTTTAAACAGAACCAATCCACAGCTTATAAAGCATACTTACAGGTTGGTACCCTGAATCTACAGGTTGCTTTGATCCATCCAACTGTGCCCAGATCAGGAAGCAGTCCTCCGTAAAATGACAGTCAAAATTAATGCCACTTCACTTCACTTTGTCAACCTTTAAAAGTCCAAACGAAAAGGAGATTTGCCTTCGCACTGACCACACCTGCATCTTCTCGACATGGCGACACCAGAGAGGAATTCCAGCAGCCACAGCTCTGATTAGCATTGTTGAATGGCAAGCCAAACTATCCACAAGGCAGGACTTTTGCGCTTTCGTTACTTGACGACATCACCAGGTCAAGGTAAATGCTGCCTGCAAACAAGCTGTTTCAGGCAGAGTTGTTTTCTGTGGGAGTGAAGCACTCCCTTGGGTGTGGAATTGGACCTTTGTAGTTCAGCAGACCATGGACATGGACAAACAAGCTATATTACACTAATGGAAAAAGCGAAAAAGCATATTAGATCCCTTTAATCAGACGATCATGTAGGTGCAGATCAGATGTGAAAAACACAAGGTTTTATCATATCACATATGAGTAAACGTTGAGGAAGGTTCACAAACAAACTCATTATCCATCTGTGCTGCTAAAACTAATATACAGTAACCGTTATGAACTCTAAACACAACGCCTCATATTAACTGTTTTTTTTCATTTTACTTTACACAGTTTAACGTGGTTCACACTTTGTCATACTTCTCTCTGACGTATCAGAGTAATTACTATAGTGCTGCAGGGCTATGCGATTCATTAAAGGAAGTCAGGAATAGATTTTTCAATGAGCCATTCCAGGAAGGAAGTGTGTTGAATATTAAATAATGAAACATAACATTCTCTATGGTGTAAACCAACATTTGAAAAAAACAATACACTACATGGTAAGAATAACATCTGTGTAAATGAACATTACTTCTTTCTTTTTCACACATTACTGATTTTTTTAATCAATTTCACTAAGGATGCGTGTTGTATAGGACTTTGAAAGATGTGTTTATGTTAGATAACTGATTAGATATTCAGCTGATCTATAATCAAGGGGTTGACACCTAGTCGTTAGATGCTTTGGGACCACAGTTACACAGTTATGAACCACTGGACATAAGTGGCTGCTTCAGTGCCAGGGACAGAACACATTATACCAGCATAAAACATTTGTTATTGCAGTTGTGCTTATTTATGTTTAACACATTTATCACCTTGATTGACAGAATCAGTGTGTGTGACTTCAACTTATTTTTAAATTAATATTTAGTCAAATATATTAAATTGTAGAAAAGTGAATTGCATCATTAAATACCAAAAAAATATTTGCCAATTTTCACCTAGCAAGACATTTTTTAAACTGCTAGATAGTTGTAATTTTGAAGATGGTTACTTGAGGTATAAACTTAAAGGTGTTGTAGAGATAAGATTCCTCAGTTGCAAAGAGAGACAGCAGAAGAGAGCGGAAGAGAGCACAATTTTGACACTAAACAGCCAATAAATATTCCCCTCCCTCTCGTCTCCCTTCATACATTTCTTCGCCGTTCAGAAGTGTTGCATTTCAGCCACCTGTTATAGACAGCCAGGATGGATTCCCTGAACTAACCACAGAAGATATGCACGGATTGGTCAGAAATGCACCGGGAGTGGTCTAAATTCTAAATTGGCTCATAGAGAGGCAGGTGCAGTCAACTCAAAGCAGATATTCTCACAGTGCGTTTAACTCACTTACGGCAAACTAATTACACTCGAAAAGTAGCTCTTAGGTTTAACCTACAGCTCCTTTAAATATATTATCCAGAATGGCTAAAGTGATCCTGACGGAATGATGTTCAAGTCAGAGGGTGCATTCGACAGAAGTAAAAGCCTTTTTTTTACTAATGTAACATCTTAATAACAGTGACGCTTTATTTTTTTTTATGTTTATCTTTATTATAGATGGGATGGACAGGAATAGAACCCGGGTCGCTGAGCCTTTAATGGTATGCGCTACACGGTGAGCTACCAGGGGGCCCCTAGGTATTTCTGTATGAAAACACACAGTATTCAAAATCCCATATGATTGTAATGGATTCGGTAGTCCCCCGACAGAAATACAGACGTCTATAATGGAACCCGAAACCTATGTATTGTCGCTACTGGTCGGGTAACTGAGAGTTGTAACATGATCCGTTTAAAATGATGGCCTAGTATTTATGTGCTTCCGATTGGAGACTTTAAGGAAACCTCCAACAACTCTTTTTCTGAGTGTGTGCTCATACCTTTGTGCCTACACACACACACACACACACACACACTAAAAGGCCAGCTAAAGATCATCCTGAAGGAGTGAATCATCAACCGACTGAAAAAACTAAAAAACTCATTGCTGTTGACAGACCAATGCAGAGCTCCATCTTTGAAACGATTGCAGGAACAAAGACACCCATCTACCTCCCCTCCCTCCTCCCTCAGATACTGCCCACACCTGTACTGTGCTGGCATCCTGTACCTCGGTATCCGGGCTCAAGCATTGATTTTCCCAGCCAAATGCAGCTGGTACTGCCATAAACGGACCCAACAGTCGCCGTCTCACCACACGTAACGGTCGGAAGCAATCTTCAAATTCAATTTTTGATGGACTGCAACAACTAAGTTAAATGCAATCGTGTGTCAGCACCTTTCAGCCATGAGGGGCCGCGAGAGGATGGAGGAGAGCTATAAACCCAACGCGTCTGTTTCAGACACCCCTAGTCTCCAGTTACACACATTCGGACAGTCTTATTGTAGCACATCCTCTTTGGCTTCCTCCTCTCTCCATCATCTCTCTGATCACGACCAGTCTTCTGTGGCGCTCTGTTGATGTCAGGCTGCAGCTGCTCCACAGCAAAGGTCCGTCCACCAGGCCCTAAACGCTGATGCTCTCTGACAGTGGAGCTCCCCTCCATTGTTCTGTACTAACAGGACAGATGGACTACCGCTTCTCGCATACAAAAAGACCTGGCCTTGAGTAGAACGGTGAGGGAACACCCAGCAGCCCCCCACTGCTACCTTGGAGCAGAGGGGTGTCCGAAGGGGGGCGAAGGGGTAGGATAATATACTGGAGCAGCACAAAATAATCCACTTGGAAGAGATCGACAACATGACAACCGCACATGAGTGTCTACTAAATGCAGCTACTGTGCACAAACACCTGTACACAGAGTACTGTTACTAGCAAGCAAGGAAGGCACACAGACATTAGTATCTTTCTCAGCTGAATGATAAGTAGTAATCTCTATGGACCGATGACTTCCAGCATGGCTTAACTCAGCATGGCAGATACAACAGAGAGCTCTATCCCTCTCTGAGTACATATCAACACCCACTGGCGTGTCAAAAAGCTACTGATGATGGGGATGCATCTTAAAAAGCAAGGATCAGCTCCTCCTGACTTCAGAGGAATCTGCTCCCAGTACAGCAGTAGGTCTTTCTAGTGTCTTCTCTGTTGTTACACCATCACGGCTTTCCCTACAGGCACTATTTAGCAGTTGTTACAGCCTTGAAAATCAGGTTACAGTTAGCAAATAATACATATTACCTAAATGCAAAAGAATCACGGACATGAACAAACTGGCATAAACAAAATAGAACTGTTCCACAGTGGCACAACTATGTATATCATAAGGGAAGGGAGGTAAACAGCACGATTAATCAACGTACTACGCTGTACAATTATAATTATTTTCTGGAATACCGATTTTGACAAGCTGACAGCAGTAATTGAAGATAACAGGCACAGTGCGATATAAGTGTCTATAATTGATTGCAATAAAATATAGATTGCTCTATTCTTTATATTGGCTTTCTGTTGAAATGCATTGTGGGTTATCCAAGTGACTGTAGTTTCTATAGTTTGCAAACTTCGAACTTTGAAGAAAATGAAAGGCCATCCAGGTGCTATTTTTATGCTGTTGCACATGCATATGATGAAGCATGGCTAGCATCCAGTTTTGATTGCAGCCAAGAAGTGCATGAGGATGTGGCAGGCTCATGGCTCAAAAGGATGATTCCACAAGACTGATATTCAGCCTATAAAACTATGTAGACTACTAAATATTCAACAGCCAAACAAGCTAAACAGGTCAGAAACATTATAGATAGTTCTCCTGGTAACCTAGATGCACATCCCGTGTAATGCCTTGCTCTTCACTCTGCAAAATGATTGGGGCAGTAACAGTGGCAGACAGCAGAATAGACAACACTAAAGTTCCCATGTAGACACCTTCCCATCCAGATTAAATGATTCGTTTTTGTAATTTTCAACCAATTAGCTAAATGCAATGATTAATTATCCAATTTCCATCCAAATTTATTTAGCTTTCTCTATCAGAATACTTGCCAGTGATTTTACATTATGTGGTGTGAAAATCAACAACACTGATCAATGTATAGGCTCTTGGAAAGTGCACTATAGCAGATAAATGAATGGAAGAAGTCTTTATTCTGGAAGTGTTAGCCAGTAATTGGATTATACGATTGTTTGTCTGTCTGAAAGGCCCTTTTGTTGCAGAGAGAGATAAAGAGAGAGATGGAAACACAGGTAGTTGAAATAGGCATAAAGGAAGCCTGAGAGGTGTTCAGAATAGCTCTATTATGGGATGGCTGTTCCGGAGACCTTAATAGAAAACACAAATCAATTTGGACCTGGCCAAGCAATTGATTGATGTTTGTTCTATTTAAGATTAAAGGCCTGCAGTTGAAGTCAAACCAAAGATTATTGAAGAAGAAAAGGAGGGAAGAGAATACAAATACAATTGTTCTACACAATGTCACACACACACACACACACACACACACACACACACACACACACACACACACACACACACACACACACACACACACACACACACAAACACACACACACACACTCACACACCTCACCACCCTGCTGTTTATTGGACAGAAGTATTCAGAAAGATATTTATGGACCGGATAACAGCCAACACTGAACATGTAAAGAAAATATCTCAAACACTGTCATTCTAAGAGTAATAATCAGCAGTTATGCAGTTATAGCATGACCTGTTTAATCCAGTTAAGAGGCTGCTACTCTGCTGTGATTACCTTTGATGGGCGGTAGATATAGCTCAAGAATAGCCTAGCCACGTGTTTCGGAGAGAGGGCGTAGGGAGGAAAAGGATAAATGATCTCTCTGAGTATAATGAGTGTGTTGAGCTACGAGGGTTGGCTGGAGAGTTAATAAAGCTAATGAAGTCATCACTCGGCTTCGGATTTTAGTTTTGGCAAAAAGAAAACGGTGTTGAGGCCACCTCAGTCGCAATGAAACTGCCCTAAATAATTTTGTATCATAAACCTGCATCAACACATAAAACAGTCATCACAAACACACACACACACACACACACACACACACACACACACACACACACACACACACCACACACAGAGACTATGTTAATCAAACTAAAGGATGACAACCATGTACAAACAGCTTAAAAATATATATGCATGTCTATTTTAGATATTCAACAACATTTATACACCTACATTTGAAAGAGAGAAGAGACTTGCAAATCATATTTTCTGCTTGTGTGCATTAATTTCTCTGTTCAAACTACTCTCCAGTAATGAACTGGGAGGTCAACGCAGGTCAGCGCACTTGGCCATGTCCTTTCGGTCTCCATAATGGCAACATTATCGTCTCCACTCTTTAATGACAGCAGCGTTGATATTTTCACTGATAACGCCTGACCCTGATATGATCCATATAGCACACTACCCCCGCAGTGGTGTGGCTCCATGGTAAAAAACAAAACAGGCACAATATTTAGATAACCATAAAGGAGCAGGGTGACCCGAGGGAAGAAAAGTGTGTCCTTTCCCCGGCTCCAACCTCATAATAATAAAGCGCTGGAGGTCAGTCGGCTAGAGGCTGCCAGCCAGGTCTGCACATTCCAACGCTAGAACAAACACTTTAAAAGGGCTCAATTGCTTGTGAACCGGCATTGAGAGCAAAGCCTCCTTCAAACAGCCTGCTCATGGTGGAGGTGAAGGTGGTGGCGGGGGGGCGTGGTGGGTGTACTCCTATGCAAACACACTTCACAGCCATCGCTCACAGCATCCGGGCGACACCTATATACCTTCATCTGAAAACTTGGATTAAGACGAGGCGGCCTACAACTGTGTTCAACATGTGTTAGCAAAAACGGTATGGTAATGTTGACTCGAACAACAGAGCAAAAGTATGTTTTTCGCTGTTTGAACTGAATAATACACGCACAGTTGGACACAAAGTGCAGCTTGGTGGGGAGTAACACATTTAATCCACCACACTGTGACAAATCGAACTGTATCCATCTGGACCGGGCATAGCATCTGTTGTGTTTTTGATGTGTACAATAGTGTAGGAGCTGTTGCTGTTTATTGTAACAGAAGCCATAGCAACAGAACATCTTCAAATTGGATGTGTGTGTGTGTGTGTGTGTGTGTGTGTGTGTGTGTGTGTGTGTGTGTGTGTGTGTGTGTGCTCAATGTGTCCCCCAGGCAGAACACCTCTCGTCTCCATTATGACGAATGGTGTCACAATTCGTCCTCTTTATTCGAGAACATTAACTTATCCCCCGCAACAATGTGGTTCACTGTCTTGATAAGTGTTTTACACAGAAGACACACCAGTCAAGCTCAAAGTCATTCTCTCTCTCTCTCTCTCTCTCTCTCTCTCTCTCTCTCTCTCTCTCTCTCTCTCTCTCTCTCTCTCTCTCTCTCTCTCTCTCTCTCTCTCTCTCTCTCTCTCGTTGTGAGGTATAGATTAGATGCAAATGGTTAGAGCGAATATTTCAATCACTTGGTACGTCCTTAAACGTTAAAATCGGATTTTCCTTTCTATACAAATGTTGTAGGTAGGGGGTGACTGGAGCATCAACAGTTTTTGCACTGCGTAAATAAAGTTGTGTGTTGTTGTGAAGAGCGGCTGGGTTTACAGTCAGCCGTCATTTACAGGTGAGTAACAGTATCAGTGTAGATGATGAAGACGTGGATGGGATTGTTGAACAAATAAGACATTTGGTAAGTGTGAAACTAAATTGATTTGATCATTCACCGTATTATCATATGAATATTAGTTATATTGTGGATACATAAATTCTGAAACTTGGTTGCTGTGTTTCAGAAATCAGTTTGCTTTGATTTAGCTAGTGCCAGAAGAAAAGAAACATTAGGCCTCCTGTTTAAGACCCTTTTAAGAAAGTGTCAAAAGCTGGAAGAAAAGGACAGAAAGAAAACGCTGACTAATGTGAAAATGTAGACCATTTAATTGAAATTCTCGAAAAGCCAATGTTGAGAGGCGTGCAAGATGCCTGCTCTCTCCACCAACCGGATTAAGAAAGCCACTCACACTATTGGGCAGGAAATTGACTCCAATTGAACTGTTAACAATAAATCTGCCAATGCCAGACTTAATGAGAAAAGGAAGTATCAAAATGGAGCCATGGTAAGATATGCATGCTTTTAAGATACCCAGCTCCTACTTGTTTTGCTGTAATTTGATTGGGAGACACTGTCAAGAGAGGAAACAGATGACCTGTCTAGAGAGGTTGGGATCATAATTAACAAAGGATCATTCTATATCCTGGAGTGATCAGTCAAGGACAGTTTATTTTGAATTAGTTAGTTAATAGATGTTTTGTAATTAATACAAATTGGACATTTTTTTCTCTCTTTAGAGATAATTTAGTGGTGTTTGATTTTGTTGACCCCAATTATTTATTTTTCCATTCTATTGGTTTCGGAGAGGGAGAGAGGGAAGAGATGAAAAGTGTTTTTAGAAACTAATGAATATTAAATTAAGACCTGGTAGGTTTTACTGGAGGTGTGTGTCTGAATGCCTAAACGCAAACCCTGCTACCCTGCAACCCCCATGCTAGGAGAGAGTTGTGGTGGCCAATGACTTGGCTTGTTGTGGGTGAAACTTACAGTCCCTTTCTATAGAAAATATACAGAGGACAATAGTCAAATTGTTCTAGTCAAGGCCGCTTTTGACCAGGGCTCTATCTGCTGGTATAAAATCTCAGGATAGGGGCCTTAAATGGCCTGAAGTTTGATCTATAGGCTCAACCCGGTATAACGCGATTTTGTGCTAATGCGCACAAACGTTAATCTATTGAATCGTGTCCCAGAGCACGATTGTCCTACTTTCTTCTTTCTACACAGAACAAAATGTAAACCAATGCACTTTGAATGGGAGCATTTTTCAGACGAGAGAGAGAGAGAGAGAGAGAGAGAGAGAGAGAGAGAGAGAGAGAGAGAGAGAGAGAGAGAGAGAGAGAGAGAGAGAGAGAGAGAGATGCGTCTCTCGTCAGATATCTCCCAGATTTCATGTTTGTTCATGTTCAAGTTCAGATTAGTTTACTGTAATGACAAACAATTGCCCATTGTAATTCAGATGTTAGGTAGAGTAGTCCAATGATAGAGGAAATCCTCAGCTACTAAATTAAACAAACAAAAAAAGTATCCCAGTTGTAATTTCATGAAAGGTCCATCAGTATGTATGTAAAAAAAAAGCATTCAATGGAAACAAAGAGAACTGCTAGGAGACCTTGGTTATCGCATGGCACACAAGTGCAAGAAATGGCCAGGTATTCACACACGCATGAGGTGGATGGTGAAAGGATTTCTCTTAGTTTTTCTCTTCAATCATCCCATCCGTGCTGTCCAAGGGGCAGTGGGCAGCTACATCGGTTGCCCTCAGGTATGAGTTCCAACATGGTCAACGTCTTGTTCAGGAACAGGGAAGCGTTCTGCATGTTGGGGTTCTTACTGATAATATATGGAAGGAACCCTAAGCGAGCATGCCGAAGACATGCAAATGCCACACTGCAGGCCCCAGGGAGACAGCCGACTTGAGCACACAGTTACCCAAGCGGAAATCAAACCAAGGGTCTTCTTGCTGTGAGGCAGCAGTGCAAGCACTTGAGCATCTGCCGCAGTGATATCTTAATCTGTCATGTACTGTTTAACAGGCATGGACAGTTTGGACACTGAGGTGTTGGCACTTCCCAGAGCACAGCAAAATCCTCAAGAGATAATTGGTAAACATACAGTGTTTAATTCTGAAATCAAAATACTGTTTATAGAATGTAAATAATTTGGTTATATTTTATTTGCAGAACAAAACATGGAGAGGCTTTCTGCCATACTGGAGTCATGCCCATGTCCTACTGAGCCTAAGAGAAGCTCAGCATCATCGTGGTCTGTTAGGCAGCAGAAAGCCTTCGACCGTTGGGAGGAAGCACGGCCATACCACCTCAGATGCATTTTAGAATCTGAGGCTGTTGGTAAGCCATTGTGTTGCTTCTGCCACAAGCCTGCTGTTATAAGGTTGGATATTCATTCATCAAATAATAAAGTGTATCTATGTACATTAAGAAAAGTATATAATATAAATAAATGGAGTGACTTAACAGCAGACATGGGGGACTCGAGTCACATGACTTGACTCGAGTCAGACTCGAGTCGCAAATTTGAGGACTTGAGACTTGCTTGACTAACACTGATAAAAGATTCGACTTGACTTTGACCTGGTCTTCATGACTTGAGACTTGACTTAGACTTGGGACAGATGACTCAAAATGACTTTTTTAAATTTAGATTTAAGGTTGGATATGAGATTTGCGATACGCCAGCAGATTTTGAAAATACAAAACTCAAATGGTCCTACCCCCTCTCCTTCAACGCTGATTCTGACTCCAACCATTCCCTGTACATGGACGCGCAATCACGCACGAGCGCGAACACAGATGCGCGAGAGTGAGCCAGGCTAGCTAGGTTGGAGTTTAGGGTTGTATTCTAGTGCTTGGTCCAAATGTGGATTAGCTAGTTAGCTAGCTCCAGTAGCTACTGCATGATAACAACAAACAGAAGCTTGCTCTGGGTCACGAGCTTTGAGTACGTGCACGTGCACGAAGGGGTCACTCGCAGGGAGCATGCAGTACGACCGTTTGATGGACGTACTTACTGTCCAATGCCACTCCGTTGTTCTGAAAATCATAGGCTGGAGTTTTTCGAGCCCTGCCCGTTCCACAGATTATTGACTTGTTTAATTTTCATGTCAGTAGGCTACTTCTAACTCAGTGGCTGTAAGTGGGTTATGAGAAGGATTTCAAGTAATTTTCAAGTAAAATTACACCATCAGAGCCAGAGCATCAGACTGGGCTGTTCTCAGCATACCGCAAAAAAATGAAGAGGGTTCAAGTTCCAGTCCCCAAATTCAGTTGAACCACTACCAGGACATTTGTGATGGACAGAGCTGCCTTCAGTTTTGGGCCTATTCACATAATGGTTTTGGAATGTTTTGAATAGTTTGAGTTATTGTTAATGTTAAGACATTGTTATTGTTAATGTTGAAAAAATCTCAACTTATGAACCACTCTCTTTACCGATTTTTAAATGTGGAAACTGGGTTAGATCATCAGATTTTTGTATGACTTGACTTGTGACTTGCTTGACCTGAGCAATGACTTGACTTGTGACTTGCTTGATTCTCACCACAGTGACTTGGGACTTGCTTGAGACTTGAAGGTTATGACTTGAGACTTGCTTGTGACTTGCACATAAGTGACTTACCCCCACCTCTGCTTAACAGTGTTTTGTCTGCTTAGGTGCAGAGAGTGCCTTCCGGAGCAGTGGTTTTGTGGGGCATGCGACATACATAACCACAGCAAACAGCCACTCCACAACAGGGACAGCGTGGTGGATGGCTTCCTTAAAGCCATCCCCCATCCACATGTATCTCAAGAGGAGAGACTGGAATATATGCCACACATGAGCAAGGTAAGGTCTGAAAAAAATCTACCTGTCTAGACTTCCTGATCCTTTTCTCATTTATTCAGTCTGCTGTCATATACGGAATGTGAAGTCATTTGAATTCACTTTTCTTTTCGACAGATCGCATTTTACCCACAATGCAAGCACAGCGGTGCACCTGCCAGGTCCCTAGATTCACAGTGTCAGCTGGCAAACCAGTCATCTTGATTACCATCAATGGTAGAAACCAGTTCTCTATTTAGACTTAAGTTAGTCTAATATACAGTGTGTGTCAATGATTACGACTAATGTTCTTTTTTTCATGGTTAGGACGTTATGATTTGCATTTGCCCCCATTATGTGTACCAAACATGCCTGCAGCAATGGGCCCCTGATGTGAGAGACCTAGTCAGGAGTGGATATTGGCCAGCTTCGGCCAATGCTTGCACAATGCTCAACTCCTTTCAGGAGCTGAAGTTGATCTCACCTGGATTCTCCAGGCAAGCCTTTGCAAAGATGCTGGAACATCACACACTGTGCAGGAAGAGTAAGTATGATATCAGCAATACTATTTACTATGCTCACCAATATTATCAGCAAATTATTTTCATATACTTTGACTATCTCAAAAATGTTTTTTCCTATTCTGATATACTTTCTAGTCTGGACAGATCAACGGGGATGCCCTGCAGAGGAGCTTTCTTGAGTTTGCCTACGCCTCCTTTGAGGAAGACCAGCTATGCTGTGATACCCCTTTCACCGGCCCTGCCTGCACACCTGTAATGGTCTAAGTTCTCTTTGGTAATTGAGTCGTGACTGTAGGTGAAAACAAGAGTAGGTAATGGATGTTATGTATTTTTTCCCTATATCTACTGACACTCCCCTTTTTGATGGTCTATTTCTAGCCAAAGACAGTGAGGTGTCTGATTTTGTCAACACAATACAGACGGCGGTGAAGAATGAAAGTTTAAACTTAACACTCACAAAATAGTTCTGTTACTAAAGGAATCATTACATGTCCCGTACTAGTAGTATTCTATACTCCCTAATATTTTGTTGTGAATTACATTAACAATATTTGTATGCACTATATTCACAGATACAGGGGAGGGGCGTATGTGGAGACTCTCAGTGGGCAGCATCAAGGGAGACCTCTGGGCGAGCCTCTAAACTCGATGAGGAAGGCGTTGAGGTTTCGGTGTGTCGGCATGGCTTCCTTTTAAAAGCCCTTAACATGGACCAAGGAGCGATATTTGCTCATCCTATGTACGCGTATGTAAAACACGCTTTCATTTCATCCAGGATTGACTACGGCAATGGTCTTCTCTACGGCACCACCAACAAAGTCCTCAAAAAACGTCAATATGTCCAGAACTCAGCTGCACGCCTCCTCACTGGTACCCGCTCCAGAGAACACATCACACCTGTCCTCCGTGAACTCCATTGGCTTCCAATTAAACACAGAATCAACTTCAAAATCTTACTCATCACCCACAAGGCCCTCAACAGCCTAGCCCCCCCCTACCTTGCCGACCTCCTCCATCACCACGCCCCCTCCCGATTCCTCAGGTCCATCTCTGCCAACCTGCTACAAGTTCCACGGACTGAGCGACGGACTTGGGGTGATCGGGCCTTCTCAGTTGCTGCCCCCACCCTTTGGAATTCACTCCCCTCCCACATCAAAGTCTCTCCAACCCTCTCTTCTTTCAAATCTGTACTCAAAACATACCTTTTCACACTAGCCTTCCCCACCTAACTCCCACCTTATCCTTCATGTTTAACCTCTGTTTTTCTTTTATTCCTAGTCTGTCTTACATAGTTTTGATAGGGCAATATGTAAAGCGTCTTAGAGTACCATATTAAGCGCTATATAAATTTCATTTATTATTATTATTATTATGTAACTCAAAAGGAGCTTCTCCCAAGCAAGGCACAGTTTTTTGCTATAGATGTGGCATGTGGATCTGGCTACACCTGCAAAAAGTTGCTTCAGTCATTCCAACCTTACAGAAATGAAGCCCTTCCTCAGCATCATGCATGCAAGAGCTCATGCTACCAAATATGAGGTATGTCTGTTATCTGTTATTTTCAAATGAATACGCTATGTGTTACTATAGGAATGGACTGCTTCAAGCTGAATTCCTTTTCCATAATATTTGTCCACGTTTTCCAAGTGCTGCATTGGCTCTAATGTACCCCCAATCCACCCATCCTTGCAACAGATAAAATGGGGTGGTCAGAACCAGGGGGGGAACAGGCACCACTGCCGGTGAATTACAGCATCACATTTAGCAATGCAACCATAATGGCAACAGAATTTAGAAATGATGTTTCTTTCCTATTATCGTTTTTCTAAAATTTTCTAAAATTTAAATTTATATTACAAACCCACCATTATACTTATTATATAATTTTCAGAATAGTTCACTATTCCGCATACTGCATGACATTTTAAAAAAATTGAAAAATGAATACCACTGCCATAATCCTCCCATGGCCATATTGTGTCAGTGCTCTGTACCGCCAAATCCTTTTGGAGAGGTCTGCAACAAGACTGTTGTATTACTCAATCTCCTGGAGAAGGTGCTTTTTGTCTACCGTCAACTTTCTTCGGAGACGATGGCAAAGCTTGTTGCTGTCTAGATTGTTAAGGAGAAACTTAATATGCAGACAATTCATATACTGACACACAAACTATTTATAGGTTATATTAAAACAATATAGATACATTGTTTCATATACCGGATAACTGAAGAAAAGGCCTACATAGTATTCTGACGGTAGAGGGTTTGTTTCTGCTGCTTTAGACCCAGATGGGGACCCTCAATGGACTGCTGGAGAACGTGGAGATCCGTTACTGGGGCCTCTGTAGATATCCGTTAGTGAAATTAAGCTCAGTGTACTGTTAGATAGACAATTCAACTGAGATTTCTAGATTTTTGCAGCACTTATGCTTCACTGATTATGTATTATTTTGATTATCTTTTGAACACAAATGTCTGTAAGGAAAGAACTGCAAAAAGGCGTGTAGATTGTTCTGTCCGTACTGCTATATTATATATATATATAAAATAGATTTTGGTTAGGCGGTCTCTCTCTCTCCCTCTCTCCCTTCCTCTCTCTCTTTCTCTCTCTCTCCCTCGTTTCGGTTTGTGGAGCACGTTCATTGTCTGAGAAACGCGTGTTCTGTGGAGCACGTTTGTTTCATTTTGGAGGAGGTCTGCTTAAACAATCTGAAATATTGACATATACAGTATATATAACCAGAGTGTGCACTGTACTGTCTGTGCAAACCATTCTGAATCCTCTCTCTCTCCCTCCCTCCCTCTCTCTCTCTCTTTCTCTCTCTCTCTCTCGTTTCGTTTTGTGGAGCGGGTTTATTGTCTGAGAAACACGTGTTCTGCGGAGCACGTTCGTTTCAGTTTTGGAGGAGGTCTGCTTAAAAATTACGGATTAAAAAATGTTTCCTAGGTCAGCTTTTGTAGGCATCGCAGGAGGTCAGGGTATGCTGGCAACCCAATGTCACATCGCAGAGGTAATTTGAAGAGTCTTTGTTTTGCGATCACTTATAAACAGCTAGGGTCCGCACTCAGCACGCCGTAGGTCACGCCTTGGCCCAGCTAGTTGTGTTAAAAGGTGAAGGGCTGCAGAGGTGTTCTTGGCTGGCGGGAAAGGTCTCCAAGTCCCTGCCAGGGGGCCTCAGAGTGGACACTGAGCGCTAATGGCAGGTACACCTTCCGTTCTCTGGCCGTCTCCCCTGCTGTTCAGGGGAGATTGAGTCAGTGGGGAAGAAGGATGCGTATTACACTTGCATGAGTGTCACACATACACTCTCTGGCAGAGATGAAGGCGTCAAGGTCAGCTGAGGTTTTTTGGCACAGACTCTTCAACCAAAGGCAGCTGGCGGTCTGTGCATGAAACTCCCGTCGAGACAAGAAGGGCTGACCTCCGGTGGAGGATTGTACGGAGAAAGAGCTAACAAACACACATGTGGCACACCTTCATCCCAGTACGGGGGGACGGGACGTCCTTTTGGATGCTTAAATCGTAGTACATGGGGAGGGACTGCCTTTCAGTCACACCTTCATCCTAGTTCAGGGGGAGGGACTTCCTTTCAGCTACACCTTCATCCTAGTTCAGAGGGAGGGACTTTCTTTCAATCACATCTTCATTCTGGTGCGGGGGGACGGACGTCCTTTCAGTTTATTACATATATAGAAAATAAAAATAAACATGATCTAGTATTCTAGAATGGTAGATTATAGAATAGTTGGATTGATTCCCAAAATCTTTCTGCGTAGGTTGGGCCCAAGTGTGTGACAAGTCAGCCTGGCAAGAGAGTTTGGTGTGTACCAGCTCCTTTAAGCGTATTCTAAAACTATCTGTCATAGTTCATGTGGTTTCATTTCCATGGGGTTTATTGCATATTACTTTGGGGTTTTGAAGTTTGTAGTCTCACTCATGAGTTAGAAGAACCCAATTACACAGTCTGAACAAAGTGGCTTTGTAATAATTCACCATTCTTTCATTAATTCGCATTACAAAGTGAGTGAATTGAATAATGATTATGATCCTGTTAGAATGAAACTGTTCTATGCAATCATGGCTTCAAGGGAGACCAAAACACCAGCACAACTGTCACCATGGTAACAAGTCAAGTATGTGTGCGTCAAAGTGATTTAAAGAGAAGCACAGCTTAAATTATACTCCTAGAGCAGAGGAGGTAGTGGAGGTGGGAACGGGGCAGTGTTGTTTTCAAACAGAGCTCGAGTGGAGACGTGTTCATTAAACAGCATGACATCCTGAGAGCCCTGGAGACGGAGGAGGCAATGAGCACCCTGATGAAGATAAACCTGCATCTATGGCCTCCTTGGTGGACCACAGCAAACCCATATCCCTTTACACAATAAGTCAAAAGAGAAGACTTCTGCAGCAGCTTTAGCGGGTCGATTTAACAGTGTTTAAATATTAATAGAGCAGGTTCAACATGCATACATTGTTACGTGTACGCTCCAGATTAAATGCTTCTTTAGTAGAACTTTAAAAGGGTCGTGTTGCGACATTAAGGGGCTGACATATTGCAAGCACCACATAGCGAGCTCCTACAGCCCCGATGGCCGCTGCATCGATGGCTGGTCTAAAGCAAACGCTGTGACTGCTGAAAGCACTGACACATTTAGACATTTGGTCAATATGTTATAGAGAGTGAATCTGTTAGGGCCACACCTAATAAATGTTAGCGATTCAATTTTAGAAGATTTTCGAAACCTATGATGAATAATAATATACATTTCAGCTTTAATACAAAATATTGAGACATTTTTTATTGATGTACTACTTGTCCAACACACACACACACTGGTACTATCTATTCAACTCCGATTTGTGGTTGGCAGGTATACCTAAATGTATGGGGTAATCGGTCATTTTTGTTTCCCTTTCCGCTGAGCATAGCAAAACAAGACTGAGCAGACCAGCTGTGGCTGCCATGGTAAAAAGCCCATCCAATGGGAGGAGCCACAACAAAACCTTTGCACCAGTGAAACGACACGCCAGGCACGATCCGTGCTCGACCTTCGCCTCTATATTCTGCAAACATATATGGATGTGTTTTGAGACTGTGATCGTTTTCAGAAGAAAAAAACATGGATAGACAGTGACCATAATAAAGTGTGAACATGGATAAAAGAAGGGATCGAGGGCCTCTTAAAGGAATGATGGTCCTTAACCCATCTGCTTCATTTTCAGCACATGGGGCGGTGAGTCTCTCCATGTTGTGGGATGAGGAAGAGAGGTATTCGAAGGTCACACAGCCCTGGATGACCAGTAATTATTCCCACAAGCAACAGACAGACCGACCTCACTCAGCAGCGACTGCCCCTTCCACTCAGAGTACAAACTACAAACAAAAGGCAAATGCTGTGTTTATTCCGCTCTTGCTTTTTGGTTTTGCTCCGTCCAAAGACAGTGATTATTATTGTAATCCAACTATTGTGGACACTGTGTAGAAAACACAGACCTCACACCTGCTCTAGGGCTTCCTATCATAAGTACAATATTAAGGTTATGACGACCCCTAAAAAGACATTTGTTTTTATCCAAAGAAAGTTGGTTGTGGCTGAACATCATTTATGCATTAAAGTGCAGAGAGAAAATGCAATACTTGCAAAAGTAAAATCAATTAAATTGCAATGAACATGACCTGCTTGCGGACGTTGATCATTTTAGTGCCGGGTTGATTCTGATCAACAATGATTGTTTTTTTCACTATATTTATTTAGTCCTGGATCTTCACTTTGCAAAGTTCAATTCAAAGCACTTTCTTTGCAACGTCGCCTGGACTCACCTGGACTCTGCATAGCCTCCTCCTTTGGCCCCCAGCGCCCCTTCTCTTCCCTTACTCTCCTTAACAAAAACCTCTGACGCACATATCGTATTGTACGTCCTCCTGGCACTCATAAATAGTACTTTTTTTGCATTGTGTAGCATCTTATCATCAAGCAATATTTGTTGGATACAGGGAATTGGTTAACATAGCGATTGTAACTGCTTGGCCCTTGTTTCTATGCATATCTTTACTGTACAGACAGCGATATATTGTTTCTCTTTCTTCTGACAAATGTACTTATTGTAAGTCGCATCTGCTAAATGCCCTAGGTGTCAATGTAAATGTAGATCACCTTTACGGGTGCTAACCCTGATCTGCATACAATCTCTATAACACTAATAAATCATGCATGTAGACTTAAATGTGTCATGAAATATAAAATAGATCAGTCTGGAGCCAGGTGCAGTGTGAAACAATAGCAACTCACGGTCACAGGACCTGTGTAGCAGGAGGAGCGTGTCATCTCAGGTGAGTGAGTACACAATACATTTAACAGATTAGCACTCCACCAAAGAGATGTTCCACTGCCAGAAAAGACAAAGTAACAGTAAAATGACCACACCACCAAGGTCGCTGGAATTAGTTTTCAGCAGAGCATGGTAGCCAAGCTCAGTTTAGCCTCAACCACAAGACATGGGATGGACATGAACGACTTGACATTGCATACAGCAACTGACAGGCAGCACTCAACAGAAAGTGTTTGAGTGGAGAGGGAACAGTGGGAACAGAGTGCGGGAAAGTAGTTCTGAAAAGTGTGGAAAAGGGACCATTAGTTCCCTCCCACGGGCAACAGCTGGACGACGGCAGGGTGACCGCACGACATATGATTTTCTTTCCCCCGCGTGGTTTTGAATCAATGTCACTGACAAATATTCATCAATAAAGGTGCATGTGTGTGCGTGTGGGAGTGGGTGTTTGTGCTTGTGTTCGTGCATGTGTGTGAGTGAGTGAGTGAGAAAGGATGTCTTGGCTGAACACCGGCCCTCCCCTTTTCTCCCCTCAGTGGTTTAATCCTATTTCTTCCTCTCTCGATTACTCTCCAGTAGCTGGCCCTGAACAGACCACGGACGGGGAACAGAGGGAGGCAGGGGGTGAGGAGGACTATTAAGAAGGGGATGTGTAATTGAAATAGACAGTGTTGTAGCTCGCCCTCTCCCATTGTCGTGGACGTCTATTCTTTATTCCAGAAGGGCTCTCAGCAGTGTACCTTGGCAGGAGACTCAGTCACCAAGCAGCAGAATAAAAGAGAGCTCCAATTCTCTATTAGGAGCAGGGAGGTCAATAACAACAAGGCTGTTATGGCAACCCTGGGAAGAATTCGATCTGTATTTAAAAACAATTCAAATTATTATATTTATTAATTTATTTATAGGTATAATGTGATACATCTTTTATGTTTGTCATGTTTTATGATATGACAAACAATTAACCAAAGCACCAACACATTAAATTGTCATTATAAAGAAGAACTTGATGATAAATATAATGAGATATAATCAATCATAGGGTAGAGGGGGGAATGCTATGATGTTTCACATTAAAACGTCTCAGATCAAGTGTCATCTGTTGTACGCCGTTCTTCAATAATTAATCTGTTAACGTTCTGCCGAGTTGTTTAGCAGCAGGTCAGGGTCTGTGTATAGTTTATTGTGGAGCATTTCATACTGGACTGACAGGACTGTGCTTTATTGATCCATGCTACTAGTATACTGTGTATCTTGGGACACACACACAATCAGACACACAAACACTTATTCAATACTGACACTGTGGCCAAGACCAACACACACGACAACATGGCTCCGACCCAAGTATCTATTTAAGACGGAAAGTGTATACCTCTACCGCTTGGAGAAAATAACAGAACTAGCAGGAGCAGCAAACACAGGCTTCTTTAATTCTGGTTATCACGATGCCATCAATATGATTGTTATAGCATGATAGTGAATGTGCCTACAAACCACTACTCTAACTAGAACCAGGGCAGCCTGTTCCTCTGACTCTGACGTTAACGTGCCACATAGCTGGGGTAAATTAATAGTAATTAGAGAAGAAAATGCATGCAAGAGAGAAAAATAGCTTTTTGTTAATGATTGTTTTGTTTATGTTGATGCAGCAGTCGGACAAACATGATGATTACTTTGTCACTAGGACGTGGAAAAAAGAGACAAAAAGAGAGAGAGACATTTATATTCTGTCATGAGGCAGTCTGGGTTGAACATTTAAACAGTTCTGACCCATGATCTCCAAGGGATCCGATTGTGATTCTGTTTGTGTCCTGTGGATTTCTTGGCACTACATTTGAAATTCCCCTTTTTTCTTTCGGCATGAGATTAAAGAAAATCGACAAGTGTGTGTGTGTGTGTGCGTGTGCGTGTGCGTGTGTGTGTGTGTGTGCGTGCAGAGATCAGATTCTGTATTCTGTGCACATTACACACACAGCGTGACCAAAATGTTTGGTGTAAGCAAATGGGAGGTTTACCATGGTAAATATGCGCCACTGTGTCTAGTGTGCGTTGCTGCATCCAGTCAAGCCAAACACACAAACAACACACACACACACACACACACACACACACACACACACACACACACACACACACACACACACACACACACACACACACACACACACACACACACACACACACAGCGACACACACACATCCTTTCCAGCTCTACTCTGTATCAAGATCTTAGATTTTAACTTTAACCACAAAGTAGCAGTATATACGGTCAATTGCTCAGATATCTAAACATGAATCCAACTCTTTTTACATTGAGATGTATTGGATTAACACCATATATCTTGAGATTTCCAGATATTCCTGTCTGCATCTGATTCCTCACATGGAGAACATCACAGGTGAGCCACCGAGGACGGGAATAAAAGTATCCGAGTGTGAGCTGAATAACGAAGCTGATCTAACCCAGTCTTCTAGTCTGCTCTGACATTTCGTTGCTGCTCGTAAATGAGATACTTCAAACTATGACATTACTGAGCGGAGCAGATGCCTACGTTTACTTCCTGTCTCCATAAAACACTGGCATTTGGTCAAACGATGAGAGGACACAACCTCAGTTCCCAACATAATCTTCAACCTGAACGACAAAAATAGGTTGTGTGTCAACATGACAAGGAACGACCTGTTTTAGCGTTAACTTTTACACCGCCTCCGATTGACTGGTCGAAGAAATGGCAATTTGTCAAGTATGTCCAGTTTCTGTCTGCCTTAACAAAATGGATGACATTCGTTTTAACATAGTTTCGGTATTTTGATAACATTTCATGCGGGAAATTAAATTGTTATTATTTTTGTTCAGGGTATCTATATGATATTTAGTTTGTTCGATATTGCGAAGTTTTCTATCGTTGCCATGATTATTGAAACAGAAGCTGCGCCCCCTCTTAACAAGCAGCTTGATTGTTGTTTGAATCATTGTCTTGGCGTTGCACAATCTGAGCTGTTGTGTTAGGTGCTATTTAGGTGAGTGCTGCATGCAGTGCTCAACAATAAGTTTTCTTTCTTTCCTCTTTATTATTCTCTACAAACTTTGGGACCTTTCTCCTTCCTCAATTTTTCACCTAGAGACACCATTCAAATTTTAAATGTTCAGAATAGCTTGGAATCGCACGCTTCTTTTGAGATTTTTTAATATTTTATACTTAAGATATTCTACTTTTAAAATACTATCTTTTTTTTTAACATGGGAGTCAATGGGACTAACTAAGACCTAACTAAATCATTTTTCAACCGTTTACCTTCGTTTAAACCATTTAACAAATCTTGTATCTTCAATAATATTAAACAAAATGTCGATATCATTTGAACTTTATTCAGAATCACAGTTTTAGTTTCATACCAGCTTTGTTTTCTGTTGGTCCCATTGATTTAACTTGACGCTGGAGCCTGAGGACGTTCATTGGGCTGTTTTTCCCGCTCTATTGGGCTACTTTTAATCATGCACGGCTCGCTATTCTCTTAAAGACACTGACACACACACACACACACACACACACACACACACACACACACACACACACACACACACACACACACACACACACACACACACACACACACACACACACACCAGCAGTGCAATACAGTTTTTCACTTTATTTCTTTCCAACCATTTACATTTTTTTAAAAGTTGCGCATGTTTACATTGTTTACTCCATTTAGACTTTTAAACTTTTGTTCAAACCCTTCAGTTGATTTAAGCCATTTAACGTTTCTTTATGTCTTAAACTTTGTGGCTTTATTAAAAAATATTTTCAACCTCACTTTGTAGGCCTACTACAGCACCCACCGCATTTTCTGCAGGATTTTTTCTAGTTTATGACAATGTTCTTTTATTAAAACATAGATTTTCGAAAAACCCACAGATTTATCTTTTCTTCTTTGGGAAGGACTAGGTTGATGTGTTTGTGTTGGGCAGTCTGGAAGGTTATGTTCAATTTGCTTTTGCCAAAAAAATCCATTTCAAATGTTTATTTTAAGTATACATTTTGTTGACCAAGATAATCCTGACGAATGAAGCCCCTTTTAAAGGTTTCTGAAGCGTGAATGCATCAATGAAGTAAAAGGCTGACAGAAAAGGTTTTCAAAAGATTACTAGAATAATCAACATGGGGTCATAGACATGTAGAAAGTGATGCAAACATTATTCATGGGGGCACAGAATGATTCAGGAGTGAGATAGAAATGTCTGGTCTTTTTTAATACGATTCAGAGCATTAGGGCCTCAATTTGGTGGCTCTAGCCCTACAATAAGTGATGTAATTAGTATGTGACCTTGGGGTCACAGACACTTGGGAGCTAAAGACCATGGGTCTTTAACTCACTTAATGACAATAAAATCGTAGTTAATGACATAAAATCGACATTTCTTGCAAGAAATGTTGTCACATGGAATGCCATTAAATGCTAATATCCATTGTGAATAACCAGAAAATATGTAATCCATTTTGTTTTGGCAGACAGAAACATGGAACACGTGACGTATTCCTGTTTATTCACCCAGTTGATAGGGTGTGCTGTACCAGTGAAACAGTTCCGAGACAAGAGGAACTGAAAGAAACTAAATATATTATTAATTATTATGAAAGGACTATGCATGGGGTGTGTCTTGATGTAACACTTAGAATAAGATATCTAATGGACAACTTTTCTGCGTCTTATTTGTTAGTACTTAGTTTAATTATATGACTAGTGCAAAACAATACTTTGAATACATTTACTTGTATCA
Organism: Gadus morhua; assembly: GCF_902167405.1. Classification (NCBI taxonomy): domain Eukaryota; kingdom Metazoa; phylum Chordata; class Actinopteri; order Gadiformes; family Gadidae; genus Gadus; species Gadus morhua. The sequence goes on from NC_044063.1 coordinate 20,281,661, forward strand.
TGGCAAAACACAGGCCCCTTCATATTGTTGACCTGCATAACATTGAAGAAATGTCTCTTTGATCACAAATACTCAAAGGCATTCACTTTTCACATACATTTAAACATTGAATAAACAACATAATTCAAATGACGGCGGAGTGCTGCATAATCACAACTCACTCATCCTTTTTTTTTTGCTCAGAACCTGAAACAATAGGTGATAAAAATAATTTACTCCCACTCTTGCTATCCCTCATGAGTGATTAAGTGTGTTGCCGAAAACAGCGAGATGGACAGTATGGCGACATTAAATGACTCTCAAATCCCACAAAGGTCTATTAAAAAGTCTGCGACACCTGCACGCACGCACAAACACACATCTTCTTTATAAAGCTAGAAGTACTGATATTGCACTCTGCTAGGAAACAATAGCGTGCACACACACACACACACACGCAAGTATTTATCTGTCTCGGGTGAATAATAAAAAGCCTGAATGGCAAACAGATTAAAGCCCTTCTCAGCAGGTCTAGTCAACTCTATGGACCACTATGTTCTAGCATGACTTTACTCAGCATCGCAGATAAATCAGAGTTTTTTTCCTCTCTCAATAGCTTCTACCACCCACTAGTGTGGTATTTGATAGATGATTCAAATGGGATGTATCTTAAGTAGAAGGGAGATCAGCTTCTCCTGACTGAGGTAGAAGATGGTCTGGTGGGATCTGATCCCAGGTCAGCAGCGTTAAATCTGTTGCCTTCTTTTTCCACGGGTGCATCGTCGCCAATATCCTATCTGCAGAGAGTGGCTCACCTACCAGCCAAAGAATTCAGCTCTACATATATTATTCAGCTGGGTGTGAGGTCAGATCCCTCAGGAAATCCTCAAGTCTTCCACAGTGAGAGAAGAACACACACCTATGTTGGCTGTAGCTCTATTATCACGGACTCCTCTACTGCTCACCGAGGGACAATCTCTGACAGGCAAATAAGTCGGGCTCAGTGAAGCATCACTGAAACAAGTTATCCTCACTGTGAAGAAGTACAAACAAGACTAAAGGACACACAAATCGTCTGGGCTACGGCTATTTAACTTGACGTGTGTTTGTGTGTGTTTGTTTGTGTGTGTGTGTATGTGTGTGTATGTCCAGCGCTCTTGATATTGAGCAAGCCAATGTATGGACTATCAAATGTTAACCACAACAACTGTCCAACAGTATTAATTTTGTGGAGCAAATGGTCTCCTGACTTCATTTAAACATAGATTTGCAATTATGGTTGTCTACAAAGCTCTACACTAAGTAGTAGGTAAGCTTAGAGTTAAGCGTGTCTTCCATTAAGGAATCAGAGTCAGACCCATTGCGAGTGTGGGTGGGTAACTAAACACCAAATTACCAACAAACTAAATAAATGATAGCTCCTTTCCAAGCATGCTGCTTCAAATAAATAAAATATAATAATAGCCCATTACCTTGAAACCAGAAAAGGGCGGCAAATAAAAACACTGGTTTATGCATGAATTATTCATTGTACTTTTTAAACTCCCTCTTGCCCCTCTGGAAACGATGGATGCTCAATGCATGCATCAGGTTCTGAGGAGTAGCGAACAGCCGTTTTGCCCTGGTCCAGCCGCCTTGTTCCACAGTTTCCACACAGGCAAGGCCCTATGAGTTCTGTTAGTTCAACACTGCCACCTACAGGTTTGTGTTAAAATGTGATGCCTTACAGGCGATGTGCGTGTTGTATGTAGCCGATGTATAAACAATGTATTCATAAATGATCTATATGATTTGAACAAACTGCAGTACAGCGAAGCAAGAATGTGTGACAAGCAGAAAAATAACCTGCAAAGTCTTTCATGTTGGCTGTCCTTCAATGTGAGGCAATGGAGTAACTCCTTTGTGGGTGGCCGTGATTTTGAGTGGTCTATGTAGTCCTCAAAAAAAACCAAATGTTATTATAAGATATAATATTATAGAATTGTGGAAAATGCACTTAAAGAAAAGAAAAATCTAACGTCTATACCATGGTTACTTCCTTGATTAGAGGTTTTGCTCATGGAAACTCAAAGCTCTACTTCTGTAGATGATCATTTGTTGTACATATATTCCGGCAAGGATGCTTTGAACTGTACTTGTTTGTTAAACCTTTGAAGATGCAAGTTTTGAACCGAGAGAGCAGGGTAGCTTCGGGCTGATCCTGGATGATGTATTCACAGTTGCTTTCATAAGGAAATACCCAAACTTGAGCACACAATACATACACAGACAGAGTATAACAGAAAACACAACTTCGGACTAATATAAACCTTTTTTATACAGACCAACATCGTACTAGGGAATATTTGATCTTGGTGATCTCCTTACGAAAGCAGATATTTATTATTCAATTTTAATTGAATGATATTCAACTTGCTATAAAGGTAAAATTCATTGAAAGGAATATGCTGTAATATTACAACATAACAAAGCCTTAAGCATAAGGAATAAGAACATAGTCAGTAAAGAAAAATAATCAAAATGATTCAGGGAAAAGGTTCTTGAGTAGCCATTCCTGTGCGATTTTTTGTTTTTTCACTACCTGTCTTAGCCAGTAATTGGTAGATTTTTGTTTGTAGCAAAGAAATATGTTGTCAATTAAAATGTCTCAAATGATTCAAACTGATCACTACTGCAACGTTCAGTCTCATTGCAACTTAAAACAATCATACAATCACATTTCAGATGACCAATCATACAATCATTACAACACATCACTCAAGACTCAATCATATGCTAAATCTTATGTACACTTTGCCTGTATTGACAAAAAACGTTGTCATCTTCTTGACATAATAGATTATAGATAAAGCACATAATAAAATAAGGAATAAAACCAAAATAATAATAAATTCAGAGCGGGGCTTTTGATCATAGATCAAAGCAGAGGTTTTAGTTCACGTCAGTTCCCAGAGGTAACTCAGAGCTCAGAGTTCTAACCTGACCGGCCTCTGGATTGATCTCAAAGATTACCTGCAGTCTTCAACTCTCTGGAAACTGGACAAAATAAAGACTGGCAGAGATTGAAGAATGTCAAGACATTTGATGAAGAAAATCCCTCAGTATATACACCTCACACACACACACACACACACACACACACACACACACACACACACACACACACACACACACACACACACACACACACACACACACACACACACACACACACAGCAACCGAGTCATGAGAATTTATATTTAACCAGTGATTCCAGACCCAGAGATGAAGGGCCAGGATGGAGCACATGCATTGACAGAACGAGAGAGAGATATGTAGCAACCACCTCGCAGGAAAAGGATACATTAAACAATCTGCCTGAATCATCTGCTGTTCAACAACAGATGCGTTTTTTTTGTTTCACACACACACACACACACACACACACACACACACACACACACACACACACACACACACACACACACACACACACACACACACACACACACACATTAACTGGTTTTGAACCAAGGAACAGGCATATACAGGATGAATAGCTTTCACACAGATGCTGTAAACTCATATAGTTAATTTGTAAATCTCACAAGCAGTGAACTGACTGAATGCATTTCGTTCGTAATGAAACATATGAGTTCATTATGCCTAACCCTAAATCACTGCCTGAAGGGCGTTTAATAAGCAATCATAAACTATTTAGTAGCTGACCAGAAAAGATTAAAGACATGAACAAGTAGCCAAACAATTGGAGACATGTTGACAAGCAAAAATAAATACTCCTGAAATGGAAATAATAGCTGAAATGACAGAATGAGAAAAAGCAAGGTTTTAATGACAAGGTTATTTGAATGTTTCTTAACATATTATGATGCTAGTATGTGATTGAACTGACAGAAGCTGCAGACCATAATCAACTGTGCAGCTTAATGATGAGCATTGAAATTCAAGGCAGATGTTGGAGGATTGGGTCATTTGTCCCATTACTACCATCAATCGAATAGACACGACACGTCAAAATCCTGGAAGAAGACGTTCAAAACCTTCCAAGCATCCCTCAAGTGTGAAATCACACTCATAGCCTTCTAAAAAGCTCCATGACTCTAATTTTCAAATGTGTTTAATTTTATTGCACGTTTTGTTGGTTGTGACTAAACCTCTATACACAGGGAAAAGGGGCCCACAGTTAAAGTTCATGTATTGACCCACACACACACCCAAACCCACACACACACAAGAAGTACGAGCAGGTGCCCCTCATAATGAATAAGATGATTAAGATGCCTTTCTTCACCGTTGGGTTCCAATTTCCTTTCCCTGGCTCATAATACAGCACTACCGATTACCTAAGCACTCCATGCCTTGGAGCAGGGAGGTGTGTACATAAAATGAACAGTTTGAAGAGACGCACACCTTGTGTCAACAACCCAAATGAACGGTTATGAATCGGCTGCTAAAGTCAAACAAGCTGCCAGAATGAGAATCGAAAGTCATGCTGAGATTATTCAAAAAATACTTTTAGACGTTTAGAGGTTGAAGTGTGGTTAAGAGGCCACATTGTGGACCGAAGGCTATTCAAAAACACTTCTGACATCAATCAGAGGAGACGCGGGCACATTCCCTTGATCTGACAAAGAAGAGGTAATGGAGTAGCTTGGCCATAAATTGGACAGCCTGCCTGTGTATATCATCAAGGAGGAAGAACAACATCAACACATTCCTGTTGGTGCCGTCCATCACCGCGTGTGAAGAACTAATCTCACAAGACAGACCAGTCATATGCAATGTCTGGTGTCTGACACACACTCACCTCCTTCCTCTCTATCTCACTTCATCAGTGTGACAGAGAGACCGTCATTCGTTGCATTGTGACCAATGACGTTACACTTGCTGAAGCCACTCCTTCAATTAAAGTTGTGTACAACACAACAAGGAAACTAATATGCCAGGGCAATATATATATCTCAATATGGGAACATATTTAGCATTAAAAATTGCCTAACTGGGCAGGAACCAGATGAGAGGTGGTAGGTGGTACTGATTTGTTGCAGAACATTGGTTCTCCTTACAACACATACTCTTCTAATGGCAGGACAGAGGACATCACAGGACCTATCACAAGGTCAGGCTCCTGGTTAGATTGGCCCCTCAATGCACTCTGATGGCAAATACTGGAGCATCTTTGTGTATTGTCAAAGTGCACTCTGTAAAGCTACAATCAATGGCGCCAATCACCATTCCTGTTAAACAATGGCACATGTTGAGTCCAAGAATGATAGATACGACCACTTAAGGATGAAATCCAAAGCGTGTTGGAAATGGGTATCACGCCATTGAACACTCGATTGCAGGTCGAGCCGCACATCTTTTACTGTCCATTGACTTTCAGACTGAATAATGCCATTTATTTTTATTTTTATATTTACCCAATTGTATTACCACTGTTGAAGAAATGGCAAGTTCTGCTGAATGAGCAGTCAAAGGCACTAGCTGCTTTCAGAGCACGACCGGGACAATTTGGCCCGCAGCTCCAGCAACCTCCCAGTGTCAAATGTACAGAGTTCTGGAAGGCTGTGAAGAAGGCAGTGCTGTCGGTTTGAATGACATCAACAGTACAACTCGGAGGAAACATCTGGAGAACCCGAAGAAAGTTCTTCTTCTGCGCAGAGTGGAGTGGGGTGCAGTTAGGGTAACTGGGAGTGGGATCACTCAGACTTTAAAGTAGAAAATTCTGACAGGTTTTAGTTAAAACAAAGATTTCTGTTTCTGTGGCCGAATTTATTACCGAATGCAATTGTTTGGCTGATGGCTACACAAATCCATAGAATTGTAGGTAGGTGAGAAAACAGTTCATATTTATGAGGTACAATCCAAGGTCTAGGAGGCTATTACAATTCACTGTGCTCGGTACCTGGAAGAAGGAAGAAATGGGAATATGAGATTATAGAAACTGATTTTTGAAGAACATGAGTCTTTGTAATACTTGGGTATACATTTTTTTATATATTTGTGTTACCTGTTTCGATTTACTGTAAGGGGCAAATTTAATGTCATTGTGCAGAAATTGTGAGCCATTATATTCAAACCCCCATTAACAGTCATTAAAGGGCTTAAAGGATACTAAACAAGGTTAGAAACATTTTGCTTTCATTTAATTTTTTACTTCAGACTAGAAAGAAAATGGCATCTTAAGTATGCATTTCACGGTTAATATTCAATACATTTCCCCTTCAGGCTACACAGAGTTTTCCATCAGAGAATCAGTGGGCTGTAAGAGAAAGACTTTAAATACTGAATTACCTCCATATTGCTATAAACTTCTAGCCCTGACCTAGGGCAATGAAGCTGTGAATGGAAAGGTATGTTGGAACTCGTTCTACAACCCGACAACCTACTGCATTGTCATGTTAAACCGGATTGAAATTGATTAGTAAGAGCACAGTGAAAAGTCCATCCGTCTTCCTTAATGGAACCAGTGTTTGCCGCGGCAAAGAACATATCAGAAGACCAACCATAATAAGGCTTTTGTAGTGCACTCCATACAAGGGCATCAATTGTACTGGAATAAATTGTTCAATGTCAATGCTGGTGGAGCGACTGCATGAATAGAGATTATTTATTGTATACTCTCCCTTTACATCCCTCTACTGTATATATATATAACAACTCATTCATATGTTGTCATCCGTAACACAATGTTTTATATTAGCATTTAGAGAGCGGCTGTGGGTACGTTCATGTGGAGGGTGGGGAAGAAGCAACACGGTGTTGTTTTCCTCCTGAGCTGTGGACGCAGATGGAGAACGAGTGACTCTGGAGGGCTTCCAGTGGGATGACACTCAGCCTTGGACAACTGAACTCGGGTCAGAGCTGGCTACAAGCCTGCCAACAAGCCTGACAAGCCAGACCGATCATCCTTCACCTCCCTCACTCAGCGGTGATTACACATTAACCGATTTACCAAGTAGAGTGGGCCCCAGGTTGTGTGTAAGAATTTAATGCATTTTCCTCTCAAAGGTGGAAGGAACATAATCATGTATTAATGAAGGATAAATTGGACAATATACTTTACTTAAATGAAAGACAGGGTCAGAACATTGGAATCACAGTTGATTCATGACTCCTATTAACTATTTAGTAACCTGATTAAAAATCCACAACACAGTTGCATAATTAGGATAAAGAATTTAATGAATTTATCAACACGAGAGACATTTAAGGGAAAACCTTCTGATAATCTTTCCCTCAAACTATGAATGTGGTTTAGTCAATATTAGACAGAAAATGATACTGTCTAATATATCAGCAGTTGGCCATCAGCTTACTAACTGAGGATGGAAAACCCTGCCGCATCATTATAGCCCCAAGCCAGGTCACATCGCACATCTTAACTGCTAGTCTATGTGTTGGTCATTAGCATAGAAATCCTGCTTCTCATCTTGGTCACATCCTCGAGGGGCTGCTATTGATGAAGAACCATCCACCATGGAGAGAGGGAGCCAAGCACCACAACATTACATGCCGCAGTGGCTCTGGAAGTGGCTCTTGGGCCCATGGCCATTCTTCACTCATTCTACTGTGAGTCTGTGCTACTGTACCTCATGCACACGCTATGGGAAAGCTTTGTACTGACCATTGTAAGCTGTAGGAGGAATACTGAAATGTAGGGTCGCATATTCTCCATATCTTTTATTGAACTTCATTTCTGATTATTTCACATTCTAAGAAATAAGCAAACAGTCTTTGGGCAGAAAATATTTTTTAATTAAGTAGGAAAACATTTAAAACAGTGAGGCATAACAACGACAAGTGTGAAATTATAATCAAGTAAAAGCCTCTAATAATAAACCATTAAACAATGCAGAAAACTTTTCATGATTTCTGAGATGAATACCTAATGTTCAAAGAGGACTTATTAAGGGCCAAAGAAGCTCTTATGTGTTCAGACAAACCTGTCTCAAGTGTGACTGGTGAAAAACCAAAAGCTGAAACATAATCCAAATTCACAACACACACACACAAAACGGCTCTCTCTGGCATACTTTTTTCCTTTGAGAGCTAACTCGTGCTAGTGCGAGGACCGTTAAAAACTAAAATATATATTAAACTGAGATTGTGCCTTTTGACCACCTGCCTTTTCAAATCTTGGGCCATCTCACATACTGATCACAATCCGAGTCTTACAGTGGCAAGAGGGCAAACCCTCTACAGTCGACATGGAGGAAACTCAACAGGCCCCCATTTGTGACGCTGCCATATATTCTCAGAAAACGGGCCAAAAAGAGGATGAAACAAGCAATATTGACAAGCTGTTCCTCCCTACTCCCAAAGTGAACAATCCGTGGTAATATCTTTCTAGACGTGTTGTCGATACAACAAGGAGTGGGACTGACTCAAATTATGTACTTCTTATTGGCCAGTGTGTCAAATTGGTTGCACCACACACAGTACTAGAGCTAGGACAAAAATATCAAAACAAGTTTGAAGATAATTATTATTATAATTATCAGGGCTTGTTGACCCTCTCGGTCTGTCAGACTGTGCAATCTTGCCATTTCATGACGTTCCTTAAACATATGAACCGATTGGCTGTGACATTGTGCAGTGTAAGCCCAGCATCAGCTTGAGGTTCTACCAAAGAAAATAATTACGACAATCATCAGAGATCTCAAATTCCTCTTACACATTTTAATCTTCTCGGATGTCCAGTCAACATGGCATCCAGACACCATGTTTTCCTCTGGTTTATTAGCAGTGAAATGTAAGCCCATTGTCATTGAAATCATGTTATTCACCAGAGCTGTGGGCGGACGTTCCCAAGCTGCCTCGGATGCCCATCCAAACCCAATGGAGGCACATTTAGAGCAATGCTATTAGACCTATTTAGTATTTAAATCTCAAATCCATTTAGTATTTTGTCCGTTAATGAAACGCCATAACATTAACCGTGATATCCTCAGGTACATAAGACCATTCCAGGATGAATAGAGGAATTATTTGTTGTTTGTCTTCTGGTATTATTTAATCATCCAAGTAATGGTTCTGGAAATGTCAGATTTGTCCCAAACCTACAATCAGTATTGCACCCTAGCCAGCCAGGTAGTTGCTATGGCAACAGCAAAACAACTCATCCTCACTTTGCTACAGTCTGCCAGAGAAACAAAGGACCGTGAGAACTTCTTTCTGACCTGTCCATGCGTCATTTTGAAAAAAGGTGTCCTCTGTCTGCCTGGGAACAAAGGATCGACCGGTATCTGTAAAAATCCCCAAAATCAAATGTACATATTTGTCGCAGAGTTCTTAGCTTGAACATGCAACACAAATGTCACACACTGAATGTGTTCCACACCCTTCTCCTTAGGCTATAACACTTCTGTAATTGACAAATGATAGCTTACTTCTCTGTTTACCCTCTGAATCAATAGTAGTACCTGTGGCAAACCAGGAGAAGGCTAATATATCATCCAATTTAGTTCCCGGGTATTATTTAGGCCATGCATGTATTAACGTTCTCATTGTACCATATTACCACTTTGAAACGGTGACAGGGGCTTGTTGGTTTAGAGTCAAGATCCATCACACTGGTGATCAAGAAACAACATGAGCAAGTTCATCTCTCTTTCATAAATGCGTTTTTGTGAGTCAATGCAGAGAGGATGGGGTGTGAAACAGCATAATGTAGGAGGATGAACAATAACCTAGGATATAACGTAAATAACAAATAAATCCATTCTTTGTCTTCGGTGACTTCTCTGGGAAGTGACCGAAGCCACAAAGTCGTTCCCAGACAAAAAGATGGATAGAGATGACTCAGTTGTTGCAGTTCACTTTAACAATGCTAGATAGACACAACACATCCTAACTATCCGAATAAGTGTTTGTGACTGAGTTATTGCATACAGCACACCTGCTCTAGGGCTCCAAATACAATGCAAAGTGTATGGAAATAAAGACAATCTTTCCCACATCCAGTGTGAATTGTCATTCATCGTCAAAATGGGTATTACCATAGAAATTGATGTCCTGTTATCAAGCCCATTTTAAAATGCTTGTGGCAACATAGAGAAAAGGTGAAGGCACTAGAAATGTACTAAAATATTCCTGCTGCTCCACTGAGGATTGAACATTCAATATAGCTGCGCCATTGTTTTTTGTTTGCAAGCTGTTTATGTATTGCAAGGTTTTCTAAATGAAATCTTGCAAAAGGGTATCCGTCTGCCCATCTTATCAACAGAATTAATGCCTCATATCCAAACTAATTATGGAGTGAGTAAATGGAGGGCATTAAGTAGCAAAAACAACGCATTAACAACTTAGTATAAACATATTATCAAAGAAAAATCACTTATAGGGTAGGCAGGGGAGCCGCATGTCTTCAGGCACAGTGTATCGCTGGCTCATCTTTGGATTTTTTCAGAGGAAAGGGAAAATGAAAAATGGCTTATTGCAGTCAGACCGGTCCACGTTATGAGTTATTGACAAAGCAAGATGAAAGACCTCTATTCTGGTATTATATTTTCGTTATACTTTTTAAAAGTGATTTTGTTATTTTGAGGGTTATTATATGTCATTCCTAAATAAAGAGATATTACAAAGTGGAGGAGGGAAACTGATTTGAGCTACCAGCTGTCACAGTGCTTTCGATCTTGTCCAAACATCTCTCGGAGCTACCTTCTGGTTCCCTCAACAAGTTTAACTCAAGCAGTTAGAGGAAATACAACAGTTTGTCAACGGAGGGCATGCCTGCAACCATAAGGGGATATTGTTTGTGTTATTCTTTTAAACGATTGTGCTTTGCGACATGCTACATTAACTAACCCCTTCATAAAATGTTACATTTCTGTTCTAAACAATAGCAGTGCAGTGCAGTGATGCTCTGCGGGCATTGCCTTGACTCTGGATCCACATTAATATTCTATCTCCATAGCTACAAAACACCATTCACTGCTTATCAATGGCCCTTATCGGTCTTGCCCCTGCAGCCCCCGTCCCCTCCCATCTCCCACATCTGATGCTCCTTGGGCCCATCTATTCAACAAGGGCACACCTTGTGTCTAACTGATGGAAGTTAAAACTTGGGCATGGATTAAACAGCCTAAAGTTTCCTATCTGAGACAATGCGCTTTAACATGACGACACAGTGTGAAATTATTTTTAAAAGATGGAAAAGGATCAATATTGATGCAGATCTCACCTCTAGGGAAAGGAATGTGTCTGTATAAAGCTCTGAGGAGGTAGAGGATTTAAGAATGATGAGGAGTAGAGAAATAGCTTAGACCCACAAATATATCAACCATGCATAATGTAGTGATGTTGATATTATGCACCATTCATATATTGAGCCCACCCTGGCTATACTTTGAATTCAAACTAGTCGCACACCTCTGACCTTTCTCAAAAAAGTGAACAGGATATTTTCCTTTCTTTCACTTCATATTTGTTTCATCCATATTATTGGAGGCATCAAGCTGAAGCACATACACACATTATTGGCGAACGCAAACTCAACCAGCTTAAGGAAACTGTAAGAAATGTTCTATAAAAGTTTCAAATTAACACAACACATCTGAAATCTTTTTCCAGTTTGTTTTTCTTAGGTACAATATCACGATAACGAGACATTAAACAAGGCGTGACTCCGCCCCTTGCCGTTTCTGGATTCCAGCACAGGCTGTAAGTTTGGTTCCACCAAGGTAGGACTGCTGGATCTGAGATAGACTTAAATCCAATGTAGTTTTTAACAATATGAGATGAGACCCATAACAATCTGCAAATGTATCTTCAATCAGCTAGCGTACCTCACAACAACAAAAGCAACAGCAAGTCATTTCAAGGTCCAGCAAAATACCATGCAATTAACTGAACTCCAGCCACAGTCTACAATATACCTGCTGTACTCAGCACAGTGGGACAGGAGTTCACAACGGGCCATGGCCATATTGGTAATCATTTTCTGAGACCCCATGCAGTGCTGCCAAAGTCTCGGTTTGAGCATTGAATGAAGCTACTGAGAGGCTTCATTATGAAGATGCATATTTGCCCATCCCTTGGAAATAGCATGGTAATACATGGACATATTTAGACCATTTTCCTTCAGAACATTCACAGTAATGACCCCAAAAAAAAATGGTCTAACCACAGCCAATGACACCGTTCCTGAAGAAAGAGCACAAGATGGCCCGGTATAGAACAGAATAGAGACACAGAGAAACCAAAATACACTTTTCATACACTTTCTTCCATGCCCTCTGTTCTTTGTGCTCAATGATCCTCCGTCCATCAGGGGGATTGATAGTTGGAGTCGCTGGCACGGGTTCCAGAAGAAGGAAAAACGGTCAAAAGAAAGGGAAGAAAGATGAGTCTTCATTATGGCTTGATATCGTGATGATAACTGACTTAAATCATAGAGGAATAGCACATGAATGGATTTTAGACTATCATTATTTTCGTCATTATCCGATCCTCTTATTAACTAAATATATGTCGGCCTCATGCCTTTTGAAGAAAGAGCCATATACAAGGGAAATTGCTTTCAGGCAAATTTGGATTGAATATATGTTAAACATGTGGTTTCTGTCTAATTTTATTGATGTGTTCACGGGTCATTAAGTAGCACGGCCTCGGGAAATTCACTGAGAATCTCACTACATAATGGTGGTCAGTGATTGAGAAATCACTGACTAAATATAGGCTACATTCATATGATTATATTTATATTTCACAATATGTGTGCATCGGCAATGACAAATGACGCTAATTGTATATATTAACAGTCTGCAGAATTACTATTCACTGCTTATGTTGGATGATCGTAATTTTATTCAGATGAACAACATCCCTCTGAACTAGTGGAGGAAATCAACGTAAAAAGATTTTTAGATTATTTGTCGATAAAAGGTGTTGATGCATCCATCAATCATTTGAAGGTGTGAAAACGTTACAGATGCACTGAGGGGGATCATGAAATAAGGTTTTGCAGATTGATCTGAAGAGTGCTAGATTCAGCCTGTATTCACCGCTACATCTATATTTTGCTCTTGGGACTGCCGGGATTTTTTCTTGCGCACCCTCCCACACTCTTTTCTGCCCTTTGCACTAACTTAGCGTAATGCAGTTCGGGCATTAACTGCAGACTCCAGTTCACCCTGCCTAAGTCCCCATGCTCAATTAGCTTGAGTCATCTAGGCTGAATATGCTGCATGGATGGAAATAGCCGAAACATCAGTACCACACCAAAATAAAACCCTGAAAATAGGCAGCTGTGAGGGCAAACATTGTACAAGGTGTTTCTTATTGTGCGTGTTGCACATGAACAACAGTTGTTAGTGATGTAGTGATTCATACTGTTCCAGCCTGTTCTCCAAACAAAGCAACAGAAGTTTGTTTTTGACCCCAACGTCCCCCATCTTGATCATATTCAGTCTTTCAAAATCGCTTTGGTCTTCCCTGTACTTTTGATGCATTAACCCCTTAAAAACGTTTAAAGCAGTAATCACTTTCCTGGACATACTTCTAAACTAAACATATATTGTGCCCCACAAAAACACTTCCCATAATAGAAGAATAAATGTCATCCCTGGGTTGAAAATCTTGTTTTTTTTTAAAGAACATCCTGAGTGCAATAAAATAACACATAACACAGCAGCTCAGATGACTAAACTACCCGGCCCAGTCGATAGGGAGCGCTTGACCAGCGAACTGTCATATGGGCAGTTTTCGGTGTCTGAAAAACAAACTATTCTGTCATTTGAGTTTGACATCAGGTTGTCTGTTCCCAGGATTCTGTGCCCTCCCTATTGTTGGACATTAATGTTACAGTGCCAAATGGAAATGTGTAAAGTGAGCAATGTCAGAAAATGTCAAAAGAACAAATCAAACTTTCAGATGGGTCACCAGGGTTATAATGGTGAATAAAAGTAACCTTTAAACCATTAAGATGTTGAAAGAGAACAGAATGGCCTCCGCTCAACCTTTCTGAAATTGGGTTACTCATATGTGGGCTGCCGTGGCAACAGTAGACAGGAGGAGAATAGAAGGGGTGAGAGTGTGAATAAGCAGAGAATAAACACTGAACATGAACTACATCAATATGCTGGATTTCTCCATTGCAGGCCTGATGGATTAATTGCACGATACACAAAACAAGTATAGAGATAGTCAATTATTTTTGGCTCTAAACAATTAACTTGTTTGCCCCCATTAATTTAATGAGTTGTGATCATCAGCAATAATGCCAGGTATCATTCATGTTTTATTATTTTTTATTGTCTTTAGAAATTCATCATACACTACGCGAAAATATGTGAATGAGGGGAATATCAGAACTTGAAACTACTGGATATTTAACACATTATACAATGTGTATCTTGGCACACATATTTAGATTGTCATCTTGACTGTTATCTTGTCCTAACAATATATTTTTGGTTGAGCAGCTTAAAAAGATTGATGTACCTGTACTATGTAATTTAGATAAGTTATTCATTCAAGTGAAGATAATAACGTGCCAGATAATATTCTTATTGCATGGTAGCCATCAATCTTTGATGTTGCCTAGAACTTGGATTGCTGCACAAAGGTAGCAAACGCGCTTGCACACATTCAAAATGTAACCTATCAGATGCAATATGTCGTATAACGCATTGATAATGAGTACTGTTATATAAGGTTTACATTGCTTGCGCTTTAGAAGGTTAATCTTGTGTACTTTCCTGAATGTAACTTTGAATATTTAGATCATATAATAATAAGGCTGATCTTTTTATTGAATTACATTTAAGAGAATTCACCTTCTTGAGAACATCAATGTTAAACCTTCTGACGTATGAGAAACAGATCCTGTATACTTTAGCAGTCCTCTACACATATACCAAGAAATATTCTGACAGAAAATCTGAAGTTCTTCCAAATTTTCTAACGGGTAAAATATGGACAGAACAAGGCCTAATCAAACTAAAGGTGTCATTTTTATTTTATTCATCACACATACACAAACACCACCCACGAGCACACCTCTCTAATTTGCACAAGCTACTCAGATTCTTAAAATGGCCGTTCCACATGAGTTCACAAGATATTATCTCCTCAGGGTACTTAACTGAGAGATGGGGGGGGGGGGGGGGGAGAGAGGGGGAGAGCCAGGGATTGATTTGAAGAGAGATTGAGGGAAATAAACAGTGAGGTGGAAGAGCTCCTGTTGAATGTTTTTCTAAACCTTTTTCGAAAATATTCATTGCTTGTGGCAATTCAAAATGATTGTAAAGCAAAGCAATGCGTTAGACATCTACAATTAACCACTGCTAACCACTGCTAATACTGTAGAGTTGAAGACCAATTACTTTAGTTTGCCCTTCTTTTTTTTATCGCAAAATCATGTTTGAAGGCTTACACTGGTTCGGAACTTGCTGTACTTGAAGCCGTCCATGAACTATACACTATATAAAATAAGGTTGACATGAACTTGTTATACCACTTATCCTGATAATTTAGCAGAAACCCTACAGTCAACCAATATATGCTGATATATTACAGGCAGTGTCTCACATATTATATGCTCACGAACAATCTATTACAGAACAAACTGCATGGATGTATTCCCATTGGGTGATACACATTATCACAGGAGACGGTTAGTTAAACTAAGTGGGTATGCTGCAAATCCCATTTCTAACGTAACATCTCCTGAGAGCTTACTGCCCCCTGTTTAGTGACAATCAGCGAGAACAGGTTTCATCCTATAGAGGACTGAACCAGTGACGGGCCAACGTCAGAGTTAAAAACAGTGTACTGACACTCCGTTTGCCTCTCCCCAAGAGGCTTCATGCTTCATTCAAGTCATTTGAGAGAAGGTTTTGAGTTCAGATAAGTGCTGCTTCATGAATAATATGGCGGAGGATAAGGAAGAAAAGCTGCTTCTGAATTCATTTCAAAAGCAGAAACATGGAGCAGGAGGAGTGACATGAAGCTCATCATGTCATGATCTTTTTCCACAACACCATCATATGGCTACATTGACATGACCTTCACGTATATATTAAATCACTCCCTGTTCAATGTGATTAGGAGGCTTTACGGAGGTTACCCACAGACTTTAACCTGATGATTATAGCGGTTATAGCCTTAACCCCTTTATGCTTAGCATGCCTTTAATCTTTCAATGCCTGTTGTATTTCAGCTGAAAAACATAAAAGACTAAGAGGACTCATTTCAAAAGAAGACCTAGAAAATACTTACCGTAGCACCAACCCTAACTCCATGCTTTTATTATTAGTAAGTATTTTTACAGGCTTCATAAAAACGCTCTTAGGCAGCTTCAGCTTGTATATCACTGAAATGCTTTCGCTATATGGATCCTCTACTTTAAGATCAACTGAGCTAATGGTTCCCAGAGTCAGAACCAAACATGGAAAAGCAGCATTCAGCTACTATGCAACTCATAGCTGGAATCCATATCTGAGAATTTCTCTAACCCTGACTACATTTAAATTAAGTTAAAATCTTTATGTAATTGTACACCTTCACTTTCAGCTAAACTATAATGCAATTTAACTTATTATTTTATTTAAATGTCTGCATTCTTTTAAATCCTGTTTTCATGTCATTTATTACGTCTTTTAACTCCATGGTAAAATGCATTTTATATATACAATGAAGGACTTATTGCATACAAGTCATGTATTACTTAATTGAATGACATGTTTTTATGTGAACCACATTAAGTCTGCCATGTGTATGAATGTGCTATATAAATAAAATTGACTTAATAAACCCTTGACTTGTTTGTCAAGGCCCACACCTCAACTCAAATGTGTTGCAATAAATTGCAAACAACAATCGGTAAGCGCAACATTCATAAATATCTTATTTGCCAGGTATGTTTTCACAAACAAGGATAGTTTGTATATCAAAACACTATATGGCGTACCTTATAATGAGTCATCTTGAATAAAACATATGTTCTGTGGATTACCCTCACTGCCATCACATTGCCAATGTTACATGAAAAATTAGAATTATCATCTAGGGAATTCCCTGTTATTTATTCATCAAACCTCTTCCAGTCCCGACCCCCCGGTGGAATCGATGTTTATCCAAATGTTAACCACACCCTAAGTCCAGTCATGTGCATCCACTCAGCCTAGTCGAGTGTGTAGCGGCTTGTTGCAGACGTCTTAGGAGACGGCTGAGGATGATCCATAACCAGGACAGCTGCAGGGACCCGGGGCTGCTCCAGCGCCTTGTTAGCGGGGATGCTCACAGAGCCCAGCAGACAGTCAGGAGCTCCCGTCCACACTGGGGACTCCTGCTGGTCTACTGACTACAGAGCAGCCAGAGTTAGCTGGCTGAAAACCACCTCCAGCTGCCTGGAGCGCTGTTGGATGACCTTCCCACGGTGACTGTGTGTGTCTGTGTGGGGGGGGGGGGGGCAAAAGTAGACTAGGATAAAACGATTCTCGAGAAGAAATTCCCTGGATGGATTGACTCACGGATGGGCGCGCTTTATTTGAGAAACGTTCTGGTTCATTTATTAAAAAAATATACCTGCGGTAAAAAAGTGAAATAGTGCAGCTTTAAGTTATGCTTTTGTATTAATATTATCGTTCTATCTCCGTTCTCTCCTCGGGTCACACAGTGACCCACTCTCTCTCACATGCTCACCTGAGACACTATTGACTCATGGGTCGCTCCATCCTTACAGCGATAGGACTGAGTCTAATCCACAGAGGGCCCGTCGTGTATTTTATACCTTTTCGACATTTATACCACGCACAGCTCTTCCCCTCTTTGTGGTTCCCATTGTGACACTGCTCTTTGTTTCTGGTCATGACCAGAGGACTGTTAACATCAGGGAAGCGCCCTCATTGCAGAACTCCCTTCCGACATCTAGTGAGTGTGTGTGTCTGTGTCTGTGTGTGTGTGTGAGAGAGAGAGCGAGAATGTGTGTGTGTGTGTGGGACTGATACACACAGCAGGTGCCAGTGTGTGTACGTGTGTGTGATTTTACAACACAAAGCAGGCAATATCCTGAATGGTTGGTTGGTTGGATGAGCGCACACACACACACACACACGGTTAGATAGCCCTGACCCTTTGGCCAAGCCACAATACAGATGCCATGACCCCTTCATCCATCATCTTAGGTATTTCCGAACGTCTGTAGTGAGTGCACACACACACACACACACACACACACACACACACACACACACACACACACACACACACACACACACACACACACACACACACACACACACACACACACACACACACACACACACACTGCAGGCATCAGGTACAACTCAAACCCCTGGCACCTGGAAGCAAACCCATCTCACTTAGCACGGCGGCTATACGGTAATGCAGATCTGTTAAAGTGCATTTAGGATACACTGTGCACAGTAATTCACCTCCATAAAATGATTAGGAAGAGATATTCAGCACTGCCAACGTTTCAGAAGTGGTGTGAGAAGGCTCCAGGACTGGTTCCTGACACTTCACGCTGCGCTACAGGGAGGAGACACTAATGTGCCTGCTCTGGGCTCTGGGGGTACAGAATTCCCAGGAGGTATCAAGGTGCTAGCACTGGGTGAGCACATTTAAAATGACTAAACTCTGAGGGATATTAATAGAGAGCTATATTGGCATGCCCTAACGGTAACGGTTCCCATTATACATCCAGGGTATGAATCTCCTCAGTACCTGTCAGACACCTCTTCATTAGAGGAGGAGAAATGGACGGGAGAGGTACTGTGTGTGTGTGCGTGTGCGTGTGCGTGTGTGTGTCAGACCCGATGTGTCACTGAACCGTGTCGTCGAAAGAATCTCGGAAAACATGCTCCAGTACAAAATGCCAAACAAGGCCAACAGCTTGAATGGGGAATCATCAAAGAGGTTGGTTCAATGGAAAACACCCCTTCTTCAAGTCTCCGATGTCAGGCCCAGCGCTGCGTTGGAAAGATAGCAATCGACGGGAATGAGTGCGACTTGGAGAGCCTCGGCAGATGCTCATTCTGAGACATATGTCAACGCCTACTGTGTGTAATTATGGATCTACTTTATACAAACATATGTCAGATGCTCGGCTCTCCATACTTAGTACACGTTTACACAGCAATGCAATATGAAACCTTGTTATGGAGAAATATGATCTTGTTTGGCAGCCAACATTCGATGAACAGGCTAATCTGACCATGGATATCCATTTAATCAACTATAGAGGTTAAAAAACGAATTGGTCCCTATACCGCTGCGTGGTTCTCTAATTATGTAGCTGGCCGCCGAGCTGTCTTTACCCAGAAACAGAGTCACCCTGTTGGAGGATGGCAAGGGGAAGGCTCCTAGATGGCTTTGCCTGCAGAGCACTTCACTAATTAAAACCCTTTTGCCAGTGAGGAGCCATGCAACTGGATGGATTAAAATACACGTGTCAGGCAAAGTGTGTGTGCGTGCGTCCCTGTGTCTCTGCGTAGTTGTGAGATTGTTTTTGTGTGCACGTTTGTCTGCGTGTGTGTGTGTTCGTCTAGTGAGAGGTGTAAATAGACAGATGAGTGTCAGGATGCAGACTGACAGGTACATTTCATACTAGTCTAAAAATGGGCCAGAGAGATGGACATGGGGCCGACCATCACATGAAAGAGATGCATTATGTGTGTTTGAAAAATACAGTTGTTTTTGTGTTTCTTTGTTTACGTTGAAACCGTCAACCAAGCAGGATACTTCGCACTAAGATAGGGAATCAAACGTGTGCGTGTGCGTGTGCGTGTGCGTGTGTGTGTGTGCAATTACTGTGGGTGCCACAACACATGCTAAATAAAAGCAGCTAATTAACCTCTGATAAGGCCTGGATACTTATCAGTATTGTTGTATAAACTAAATGGATCCGGCAGCTTACCTAGAGGTATATCTAGTGTATTACTAAATGACAATTGATTGCGTTGATTAAAACCTTGCTCTTGTATCAGTTTGATTGGTTATGGTTTGTATCCCCCTCCTTTTATTTGTCTGTCTCTTGCCGTGAGCGACAGCTGTACATCAATGCAGAGTTCAATTCAGAGATTTGCATTTAAATTAGATTTTCGAAATTCAACAAGTTTAGGGAAAACTACAATTGTATTCAGCTCGTGGCGTATGGAATACATATATAACCGTATAGTGGATATGATTAAAAGTTTATGCAGACATTGCGTAACCTTGGTCTGACCTTGGTGGTAACAGCAGCACTAACGCCAGATCAACTGATTAGCAGTCGAAGAGACCCCAATGGCAGAATTTAAGCACAGCCACCCGGATAAATTGAGAATGTACTGAGGGATGACCTTGGAAAAAATACCATTGAAGGAAAGAAAGACTTGAGATGTGAAAATTTGCTTCCTTTGAGAGAATGAACCTCGTTCATGGCAACTCAAGAGACCAGGTCTGGTTAATTATCCAAGGGTTAATATTATTTGTTAAGTTTACAAAGAATGGCTGTAACTGGAATAGCTCCGTTATCGTCGAATGATGAGGTTGATATTAAATAAACTCAGAACCTGAACATTGAGTGTTATAATATTGTTAATAACTCACTGACATTATGTTTATGTCTTGATATTGTGATCAATTCACACTTGATTACGTTCATAACATGGGTCCTACTGCATAGTTCATACACTCTATCCACACACTCATTATCCAACAGCTTTTGGACAGTTAATTGGTACACATTTCTTTGTATCCTACAGATGTTCATTTTTCCTTTAGAAGGCAGAAGAATGAACTTCAGTGGATGAGAGAAAACCACAACACATAGCCACTGTGTTTAATAAGGCATCAACTTATTGAACTAGAAAAGGCAATTTCTAAAGGAATTGTGGTGTGAAGGCTGACTGTTGAAAGGCTAATGCTAAACTGGATGGCTGGCTTCAAATGATTTGGAACATTTTAAGTTGAATAGAGTTTGAACAAGAAATTTAATTTTCTTGTTCAGTCTGAATGCAGTATGCGCAACACTACAAACATACAATCCATTTTATTATGTAAAATATGAGACAAAATTGAAAGCTACACAAATAGCTTATAGGTTTGATAAGAAGTATATGTAGCATTAGCATGCTAAGTAGAATAGGTTGTATTAGTATGATTAGTGCCAGTAAAATAGAATGATAAGTAAAAGCTTACTTGGCCTTGAAAGGAGTGACGTCATCAGGCTCTAAACAGGGCTCAAAGGAAATCAATCAGTTTTGATCAGTACAAGATCAAAATGGGAAGATTTGTCGACTGTTCAAAAAGGTTTCAAGGTTAAAGATTGACCGAGTTGTGAAGTCTGATGTAGTTGAATTCTCACATTAATTGGCAGACTGCTTAGCAGTCGGCCCACTGACTTCAATTTTTTTTAAAGTTTTATATTCTAAAAAGTTTATATTTTAATTTGAAAAGTTGTAGCCATCGATTCCAATAAAAGATGAACAGTTCACAACTTGAACGGAGCCTCTAGGTAAGAAACTGTAGGTAAGGTCCCAAAAGAAAGTGTAAGAAAGAATTGGTGGAAGAACATCTGTTGTGAACGCCTCCAGCATTTTGCACCTACACATTTAGAAAGTGACGAGAACAGGAAGAAGAGAAAGTTGACAAGGGAAGAGTAGCTGACTGAAGCAACACACCTGTAGAAGCCGGACTTAATAACCAGCCTTTTACAATCTGTCTCACAGTGGGACTGGAATCCTACAAACACAAACATCCAACTATGAAGAGCAAGTGAGAATGTTGGCTAAAATAATATATCAGTGCAATTGATGGGAATCCAAAGAAACTGCAATTTAACCTGAGGTTCTGCGTTAACATCCTACAGTCTGCAGTCTGCAACGGCTCCGGATCACATTTACAACCTCAACAACCATTCACACTCATGCAAAAAAAACTGTGATTAGTTAAATAGCCAACTAGAAATAAATATGGAACAGGTAGCAAGGCCAGGCAAACATCCAAATCACAGTTAATAATCTTGTTCTGGAGAAATGTTGTTGTTTTTCTCGTCTGCAACATATTATAGGTACTTTCAAACAAACAATTCCCATCCAAGGTTCATGCGGCGGCGTAGAATTACCCCAGGTCATTTCCTGGAGGAGCTCCTCTGTTTGTCATTTGGCAGTAAGCGCACACAGCATCCAGGGACACACAGTACACACAGCTGGGGTACTGAGGAATACATTATAGTAACACAACTATATTTAGGTGGAGGCGTGAGGATTCGAGCGTGGAAGAGGCAGGCGAAAGAAGGCAAATTCAGTGGAATAAAGCTGTGTTTTATGTGTTAAAGTGCATAATACAAAAGAGACTACAGAGAGAACACTAATAGTTGGAGGCTGGAAAGATTTGTATTCATAAACGCATATGTACACATTATCCAGTGTCAATAGACACACACACACACAAACACCACACACACAAACAGTCTGGACTGAACGTTACTGAAAGCACAGCTTCCGTGACCCTTCCGTGACTGTTATTAAAAAAAATACATCCTTTGAGGTAATTGATATTATTAGTCATAACTCAGCAAGCTATTATATGACCAACCTTTTAAACCTGCTGATTAAAGAGCTTTTAGGGGACACAATCCTCTATGACTTACTGCGTGCATGGGTGTGTTTGCGTCTTTGGTGAAGTATAATGATCTGGTTTAGAGGGAGCTTTGCCCAGATCAATGATGCCGTGGGTATTAATACGTGTATTACGTACAGACTCTGTGTGCCAACAGCAAGCCTTGTTTGAAATAATGTTGACAGTCAGTGCGAAAGAAAAAAGAAACAACTTTCAACCTCCAAACTTTAAATTGTTTTGTCTCTCCGACATATTAAACAAATTTTACACTTCACTCAGGGACTAATCATTTATTAAAAATGAAGGTATAAGCAGTCCCTCTAATTAGATCAATTAACCGTCCTCTGGAAGGATGACAACTTAATTAACACTTTATTACAAATTTAGAACAAGGTGTCTGCACAAACACATAAAGAATATACTGTTGTATTGGACTTTTAAGTTTGACTTTATCAAAACGAGTACAGAGTACAGAGACGCAGAATGCCGCACCAGAACACATATTCATCATGCAAAACACCCACTCTAGAAGATGTCAAGAGTGATACATTTATTTACTGTAGGTGGCTTCTAAGTACTCTCTTGTATGTGTGCTTTAGTCCAACATACTCAACATCAATGAACTTACAAATACAGAGGTTCAGCATCGTGTATGTATGCCTTAATCCATTCATTGCCAATGCGTCGTCTGTATAAATTTTCTTAATGGTGATTTTTTCATTGTCATGCACTGAAATAGAAAGATAGTGATGAAACGTTTCATTACCTACACTTCACACATAAGCACTCCAGACCTAGTTTGGACTGCCTAGTCATGACGCCATTTACAGCCCCACTGAAACGTATTACCCCTAGACGCATAATTTAAATATTACATCTCTAGACTCTAGACTTATATTAGAAAAGACGCACACACACACACAGTGTGTGTCTATTGTGGTGGCCCAGCCGCTGAGCAGTGCCCCACCTGGACCCCGCCTCACTCGGGTGTCTCAGCTTACCATTCACAGGTGCGCTGGGTTAGGGCCTTTTTAACTCCACCAGAACAGGCTGAAGACAGACTGGCTGGAGGAGCGTGTGGAGACCAGAGACACGTTAGGCCAGTCTCATGGTAAGAGGCCTGTGGCCAACCCTCTTGATCAATCCAATCCACAGTTACGTTCAAGTGAACCGAAGAGCTGTTTTGTCGGAGTGTGAATTGTGTCGTGCTAAAACCCGAGAGAAGGCCTGCAGCTGAAGAGGAACCCCAAAGACTCCAAGAGGAAACCCAAGCCGAGCTAGGGCGAAGAGGTCAGTGGCAGGGACCACAGACCCCACTAACCTTGGCCTATCTCTCTCTCTCTCTCTCTCTCTCTCTCTCTCTCCCTCTCTCTCTCTCTCTGGCCCCACCCCAGGAAGAGCCAGAAAGGGCACCCTGACGACAGCCTCCAACCCGGTGAAGATTTGAGTTGCCTTTTGCCCCCTCCCTTTTCCCCCTGCACCTTTTTATAAATAAATGACATAAGTTGATTTCACCGCAAACCCTGCTTCTGCCTGTCTCTATTCTAATTGGTGAATCCGCCGTTGTACCTCAGGGACCAGGCGCCCACATATGGTGGAGGATGCGGGCAATGTGATTCCTCACTATCAGTGGGTGAACCGATCGGAATAGAAGAAAAAAAAAAAAAGATAATAATTTTGAACATGGAAGAAACCATGAGAGCGATCTTGAAAACCCAAGCCACGCTACAGTCAGCTGTAGCTGAGTTGTGCAGGGAAAGTGGAAGACAAGAGCGACGACCACGAGATGTGCTGACCAAGCAGACGCCGGATGATGACATAGAGACGTATATTGCCTTGTTTGAAGGGACTGCAGCAAGGGAGAACTGGCCAAGAGCAGAATGGGTGAACAACCTAATGGCCTTCTTGACTGGGGAAGCTCAGAAAGCCCGTTGGGACCTTTCCGTTGCGGATGCCGTGAACTACGATACGGTCAAGGTTGCCATCCTTGCTCAGTATGGATTTAGCCTTCCTGCTCAGGCCCATTGTGTGCATGACTGGAGCTATGACCCTGCGGTTCCAGTCCGGGCCCAGGTAACAACACTGGTCCGTTATACCAAGAGCTGGCTGGAAGAAGCTGCAGGACCACCAATAGTGGACAGAGTTGTGATTGACCGGTGCCTCCGGGGACTGCCAAACGACGCCAAGAGGTATGTCGCCCAGCAGGGGGCTCAAAGTGTTGACACATTAATAGCCTTACTGGAGAACCACAGGGTGATGGGTAGCATAATGCGGTCAGAAAGTGTCACGCATACTAACTTTAAAGCCAACAGAGGGAGAGAGACCAGTGGCAAAGCTGTGAGCACGCCAACAGCCCGGACACCGACTGGCTGGACCAGACAGACGGAGAGGCGAGTACCAATGCCTCCTCCTCGCCCACGTTGCTATTCCTGTGGCCAGGAGGGACACCTAGCCAGAGAGTGTCCAGACTGGGATGAACCGGTGCCTACGGCCACATCTACGGGTGGTAAGGGCTTCTTCAGCCAGTCCCTAACTACCTGTTGGGCCCATCAGGGGGCCCCAGCCCCAAAGTGTCCTGTGAAGATAGGTGGGAGAGACACAGAAGCACTCCTAGACTCCGGAAGCATGGTTTCTCTCGTCAGACTGCAGTTTGCTAGTGGCACCTGGGGAGAAGAGATCTCCGTCTCCTGCATCCATGGAGACACCCGGAAGTATCCCACCTCGGAGGTCCAGGTTATCACTCCCCATGGACCGTTCACTCTGTGGGTCGGGGTTGTAGAGCAACTGCCGGTGCCGGTGCTTTTCGGCCGAGACAGCCCGCTCTTCTCCCACTACTGGCCGGAGAAATTGAGGAACCCGAAAAGGCGCATCCGAAGACGCCCGGTTGAGACGAAGGCCTCCGACACCCACCAGGCTTGCGCCGCCGTGTCGCCCGATGGCAGCCCTGTCGAAACCAGCGATGACGAGGTGGATAGGCCCCTCCATAGGCAAAGTACAGCAACGGATCCTGGACGTGCAGCTGAGGAGCAGGAGCCCCTGGAAGAGATACAGTCAGATGAGGTATTCTCAGAGTTACCCCAAAGCGAGGCGGATGAAACTCTTAGGCCTGGACGATTCGGCTAAGCCCAGCTGCAGGATCCCAACCTGACCCAAGCCTGGAGGGATGTCCGAGTGATCGAGGGCCAAAACCAGGATGGGTTGAGTCAAGTGTCTTTTCCCCATTTCATGGTTAAAAATAAGCTGCTGTACCGAGTAACACAAAAAGACTCTGAAATCTGTGAACAGTTGCTTGTTCCCAGAGAATATGTCTCAAACGTGTTGTACCTAGCACACTTCCACTTGCTAGTGGCGCATTTAGGAAGAGAAAAGACCTATGACCGTGTTCTCAGCCACTTCTACTGGCCGGGGGTCAAGAGAGCCATGGAGGAATACTGTCGACACTGTGGAGAGTGTCAAATCAACTCCCCTGAGGTAGCGTACCGAAATCAATTAATACCCCTTCCCATCATTGAAACCCCCTTTAGTAGGATTGGCATGGACATTGACGGACCCCTCCCGAAGTCTAGCAGCGGCCACCGCTGTATTTCCCCTACGCTCAACAGGAAGGGCGGTCGCCCGGGAAATGTTCCTGCTCTTCAATAGACTGGGATTGCCTGAGGAAATCCTGACAGACCAGGGCTCCTGCTTTATGTCACTATTCCCTAAGGATTTCATTAAGATACCGTTAATTTCTCAGGTACTAATATTCCTGATTAACAGGGCCTATTGAGAAGGTAGAAACTGCGCCCTGAGCATAAAGCTCTATATCCCTTTTCTCTCTCTTGTCTGCTCTCGTTGATCCAATATGTTTTAGAATCCAGAATATTCTAATCCAGATTAAGGGGTAGCTATGGCAAGATTAATTCTATGGACGAGTCAAGAAAAATGCCCACAGGCATCTATGAAATGTAAACTGTAAAATAAATAATAATAAATAATAAATAAATTATAAATAATAATAAATAATATGTTAACTACAGCACTAGCACATAAATATACTCTTGTTTACCATTCACCTTTTAAGTGTGTGCGTATGCACTGTAGCTCAGTTTGGTGTGTACAGCCCTACTCAAAGCTCTAAGGGTCTGCTGGGTCGTGACCCCTGCTCAGGTCACGATAGTGGAGGAACCCCAAGCAGCAGGCATTGTTCCTGTACCAAATCGGTAGAGGGCAGGGAGGCCGGGGAACATATTTTCTAAAATAGGGAGATCCCTTACTTACTGAATAGAACATGTTAATATACTGTTTGAAACACACAAGAGCATGCACGCATGCGCACACTGGCACACGCACACACACTATGGTTTTTCCCAATTGAAGACACTAGATGAACAGTCGAAGTAGATTAACACAGTATCTGGTGTACTGTTGGAGCTGCAATAATCCAATCAGATGCAAGTGTAGAGTGTGAGGCTCAGTGCCTGTGTTACACTAAGTGCACCACAATTGACTTAGTGCGTCACTGAGGCCAGTCAGACAGGCATCAGGAAGCAGCTGGACAGTGTCCAGATCCATCCCCCACTGGGAGATAAAGGCTATGGTGAGGGCATCGGATAAGGGGACAGCAAAGCCTGTGGTTCTGCAGACCGAGGTCCACAGAACCAACATCCAATCACGGCTTGCGTAACTATGTGTTCAGTATGTATATTAAATGGCCTACAATGTATCAAGCATACCGTGTGTCCTTGTGTCTGACATGCATCGCAATGCCCGCGGAGTAAGGCTAGGGCTCTCAAAAGCTTGGATTGTTAGTATTTGTTCGTTCCTATAACCTCCTATAAGCATATCTTAGAAAAGGCAAATGAAGGTTTAGAGAGAAGCAAACCGGGGCGATTTTAAGTTGAAGATTTTCGCATTCCAAAGAAAAAATAGCTTGCTGAAAATTACATTTTCAATGTGTTACAATGTGTGTGTGTGTGTGTGTGTGTGTGTGTGTGTGTGTGTGTGTGTGTGTGTGTGTGTGTGTGTGTGTGTGTGTGTGTGTGTGTGTGTGTCTGTGTGTGTCTGTGTGTGTCTGCCAGGCTCCAGGAGCTCCACAGCCGCACTCCAGGGACACTGACGCTCTGTCCCAGGGGAGATCCTCCTGTCCTGGGCTAACAGGACAGATGGACTGCCTCTGCTACTGGAGAACAACACTGTGCACTGGGCAGAACTCACCCAGGAGACAGTAGTGTTACACCTTTATTAATTTCCCTGGTTAGACTAAATTACTCAGCCACAATTAAGACCCGACCACACGTGTAAACTCAGCGATTTAGACATGGTAAGACAGGGTCAGCCAAGGTGCTAAAACAATAGATTAGACTCAGCCTCCACTCCTGCCCTCGGTGGCGATTTAGGGTTGTAAACAGCAGACTGACAGTATGAGGGCCAGAGCACATCATACATCCACCCGATAGACTCATCAAGGATTCACGCACACACACACACACACCCTTTTAACTTGTTCACCCTCCCCGAGCACTTTCACGCTGGTTTCACGCGGACAGTTTATTCTGTTTTCAGAATCCAATATCTGTTGCCTCTTCACACATATATAGATAGACTAGTAAACAGTACAATTCCCTACCTCTGGCTTCCATTGTAATATTTAACAACATTGTATGCCACTGGTTACGTTTTAGCAAACAATGGCACCCTCAATGCAGCACTCAATCAGCATAATTAAACCCCATCCCATCGTCAAGATCGAACAAAACATTTAATATAATTACGTTTATGTGACCCCTATGAAGCAAAACAGTTACATTAACAAATAATTTTCACTTGTGCGGTTATTTATTCATACATAGGCAATGATGATGTATTGGAATTAGATGAGGCTGTGCTGTTAAGCAAATGAATGGTGTGTGGGCTAAGTGTTCTGCCAAGAGTCGGGGAGAGGCACCGAGCGGCTATCATAGTACTTCTATGGGGTTATGGTTATCATCAGTGAAGTGTTTGTGTGTGCCATTGTGGACGAGTCGAGTGCAATATCACTAATATTGCACTGCTAAAATACATTAGCATGTATGGTCCTCTGGTGAATAATGTGGAGGCTGTATGGCAAAGCGGTCAAATCAACTCTGAGCAGGTCTATCTCTACGGTGCGATAAGTTCCAGCATAGCTTTACTCAGCATGGCAGATACAACAGCTCTCTCCCGCGATGATTATTTCTCACCAACCAAATGTGTGGTATGTAGAAATCTTGAGATTTTTGTTGGTCAGGAGGATGGCAATCATTATAAGAAGAATGGCAATCTTTTATTTGTGTAAACTCAAGATTCCTGGCTTTAAAGAATTAAATGTTAATATTCTTCACAAAAATATACACTATCGCCTCTTTCCTAGCAGGAAGCATTTTGAAGAACTGCAAACAAGAGCGACCAATCCTCTGGACTCCGACTGATGTTCAGAATAATTCAGATTTCCACTTTCACAAAAGAAAAGACCAAGACAGTAGTGGTGATATATACACAAATAGTGTGTGTGTGTGTGTGTGTGTGTGTGTGTGTGTGTGTGTGTGTGTGTGATTTCTTTGAGATTACTTTTACTTATTCTTTTAATATCTGGTTCTTAAGTGGGTTTTATTGGTTTTGTCATTTCATGCTGGGTTTTCAGTTGCTATTTTTATCCACATTCTTTCATATTTTGTTTTACTTATACCTTTACACCTGTTTTACTTTTATCCTCTCATTTGGTTTTATTTACTGTGTTCCAACTGCTCCTGTTTTTGCACCTTGTCTTGTTTATTTTATTGATTTTATTTCTGTAAAGCCCAACCTCGTAGCCTACTCTTCAAAAGGTGCTGCGGAAATAATGTCTATTTTTACGATGATGAGAGGCCAAGACACAAATGAAAAACCTCATAAAAGATACCCAGATACGTTACACGGCCTATCAAGTCGAGAGGCTAGAAATACACACTGACTCTAGCTGCTACCACTTTGCTCTGGAGGAGTTAGTACAGTAAAACCTAATTTATAGTCAGCGCCGGTGAGTCGCGCAAGCTGGCGTGAAACAGAAATGACGGAATCACTGCCCTCAAACATGGTTCGTACGGCAATTTATGAGGCACCGCAGGCACAACGCATGAACTGCGCGTCGACAGAAACGTCACCGCAAAACGGCGCCTAATAAAAGCCATGGCGGTGGCTGTTATGACTGTCCGCACACTTCACCAGCGCCGCATCACTGCGACGATAAATTCTGCTGAGCTACTCCTGGCTTGGTAAGGGCTTAGCATGGAGGCTGAACGTAAACTATGTCAATGTGAGGGTTTAATAATCACGTGCTCGTATTCTTTTGTTTCGATTTTACAGTTAATGCCACTAATTATCAAATGTGCACAGACTAATAATACCGGAAGGGTCAACCTTTTGAGTTCAACATTTATCCTGATTTAATGTGTTATGTATCCGTGTTGTGTTACGTGATGAGTTACGTGATGAGGTAGGCGCTCTACCTGGTGGTTCACCAAGTAGAGCATTAAGGCTTGGTCCCTACGGCCGCGACATGGGTTCGATATCTGCCCTTGGTCATTGGCTGCATGTCCTCTACTCTCTCTCTCCCATAGCTTCCTATCAAACTCTAACTGTATCTTCATGAATAAAATGCATAAAAATACAAAACTTCTGATAGAAGCATATTATGCATTTTATGCAAATGCCGCTCGCCAGTAGGGGTGCCAGCGATTACATCTCGGTGGCTGCGGCACCCCCCCCCCCCCTCCCCCGGCTCCCCCTTTTGGGCGCCACTGGCAGGCAGAGGAACAAAGGACAAGCATGGTCTGTTGAATGGTAATTTCTGTTAGTGTATATTTACCCTTTAATATTCAGTAAGTGATGGTACACACAGTAGGCCTAATTCCAAAGAGACTGGAGTCAACAGTAGTTACATTACATCCCATTAAGTCCCTGATGGGGGAGTCACTGTGGAGACCTCTCCGTCTCTCGGCCCTCCCACTTAGCATTCACCTTTTATCTCCCACTGCCTCTTGTTCCACACTTCACACTGATGCACTGGCTTCTATTACGGTTTCCCAATTAAACTCAGTGATGGGTTCACAACCTCATCCTCTCGCTACACATGCCGTTCTGTAAAATATAGTATTGGGGCGGCCGTAATGTTTTAGGTTATTATCCTAAAGGCTTGAGTTACTTTTCCACATTAATGAGGATTTAATATGAAGGATTTCAGTAATTAGGTGACACAGGCAATTTTTTATGAATATATGATGAACAGCTCATACATTGCATTCAGTAAGTAGTCAAACCCCTTGTCTCTTCCAGGAAGTGACAGGATGTAGTCAATGGAGACTTGGGGAGGATATTGGAATATCTTCAGAGCTGACAGCTCACTCTGGGGCTTGATGAACAACACCAATAAAACAAATGAAGACAAACAGCCACAGTGGGATGACCCATTGATTCCAAGTGGAATTTATGTTTTAAAATACAAACTACTACATTTGATGTTGTTCTACCGTCACAAATAATAGGTGGAAGTTTTACCTGACATTCTGGCAGATCAATACAGTACCCAGGCTCAGCATGTGGCGTGGGACAGGAACAAGCCCACCTGGTATTAATGTTAGTTATTTCATCAAGGAAACTGACCAGCATCATGTATCTCACTTCTCAGCAGCTATCAAACTAATTTGGGAGTAACCGTCCCATTTGTCTCCACTCGGAAATGATCCATGTAGAAAGCCGGAGATTTGATCAATTTGAAGCTTTACGCCTCGCTACATTGGTGAATATCAATGTGCAATGAAGATTGTCTATTGCAATCACCTGAATCTCCATAACGAAGCATTCTCTAATAGGCTCCTAGCCTTTGGAGAGAAGCCTTCGGAGAGAAGTTTTAGATGTCCGTCAACACAAAGCCAGACGTTTTCTTGCGTTTTTTCCTTTTGTCCACATAACAACAGAGGGGGATAGAGGGGGACCTGAAAACTTACTTTTAAAACTGTCTTCCAGACTTGTTTAAAAAGGCAGCCTTTATGGCGCCATGTGGACAGGCTAAACGGTCAATATTTCAAGACAATAACGACACGCAGTAGTAGAAAGCCGGTGTACAAAGGCTTGTGGTATTCTTTTACGTTTTTTAAAAACCTCCAGCGTCGTGTGGACGGAGCCTTATAGGGCCCCTATTTCACCACCATGCGCGAGTATGATTGACCACTACCAACTACAAGCCATTTCACGATCTACCCTGCCCTGACATAGTGATTTCACAAGTCCATCTATATGTATGATGGCTAGATCAGTCTACGTGCACAGTGGACTGTACCAACTGGTAAGCTTATGGTTTAATTAGGGGGCCTTTGTACATCATACTGATCAGTGTCAAGCCGGCAAGAATTTAGGCAAGACAAGAGAAACATAAGGTAATGTTAAAATAGGGGTGGTTGAAAGGGGATTGAACGAAGCCTGAAGGTCGTTCACCTCCGGGCTATTATGGGATGGCTGCTCCACAGACCTTACTGGAGAACACAAATCAATTTGGACTTGGCCAGGTAATAGATGTCAAAAGTGTTTTCCTCAGGAAGAAACCGGTGTATTCAGCATGGCGTCCCCAGAGCTCTGATTGGCTGGATTGAGGTCCCTGCCTGACCACTGATTGTTCTTCAATGTGGCATGTGATGATGGATCGGTTGGCTTTCAGGTGGCTGTGAAATAGAATCCTACATTGGGCAGACTTAATTAACTTCTGTGTTGTTTTCTAAAATAAAGCATAACTTTAGATCAGCATTTTAATTCATCCCTTGCGAATGCTTTCCATGAATCAAGTGCAAGGTAACATTTAATCTCAAGCAACACAGAATGAACGATAAATATGAAGCGGCATAATCAGGGAAATCTCAGTTTGATCTCCGATCAGAGAGCAGGTTTGGAAATAGTCCATGTAAATTCCCAGAGGGCATCAGAGTGGGGAATTGAGGTTGCGTAATAAAAATTACACTCACACGCCAAATATCCAGACAAACACCACAAATCTTCGTACACACACAAACACAGTGTGAGTTTGTGACACAGAGAGTCTCAGACAGCAAGATAATTGCATCAATCATATTTGTAAATATATTTGACAATATTCATACAATGTGCACTATGGGACAATACTTTCTCATGCGCTGGTGTCACTGTATAGATGTAGCCCCTGGCCTTGAGGTCTGTTGTTCTGTCTCCAATGTACAAATGTATGCAGCAGGGCCTGACAGAGAATCCATGTTGTTTAACATAGGCCGATAAGGGTTTAAAGTGCAGCGTGACAAATAGAACGCAACATCTGAAATACCTGAAAGATTCTGTATCCAGGATTGTACATTTAATGGAGGGATGCAGACAGAATACTGTATGTATCACAATATGTTACACAACCAACATGGACTACACAAACAAACCGCTGAGGAAATGTATTTAGATATAGGTCTCAGAAGTGAAAAAAACGGTTGTCACTGTACCTCAATGAGAACCTTGTGACTACTCGGAAGAACTTTTTTCAAACCTGGCTCAGCCCAAAGGAACAAGACGAATAAGTTAGGGATCCAGCAGCTGCTCTCATTCACAAAGTGACTGCCAAGCATTAAACTCATACCGCTTGGAAGTCCTCAGCATTAGAACTCCAAAGATACAATAGTAATAATTAACAAATATATACATATTATTTGAATATTTAACTTTATGTTTGGAAATCTGCAACAATTACATATGTACGGTTTGCAACAGGGTTTGAGGACTACAGCTTGATCGGTGCCCTGTAAAATGTTTTCAAAGGCAGGAGAAATGTCTTCCAATATAAGATGGCATTTGATCATCATTTATCACATTAATAACATCTCCCAGAATTAGAAGTGAAAATCAATGTCACTTTCAATAACGTCGGGGGAAATTAGTGGCAGGGAAAATATGTTAATAAATGAGACGCTGTTGCTTCCAACCATCAATCTTAATCATGGATCCAACGCATTGACTACATTGTGGCGAGGGAGAGGTTTGGAAAAGGTTTGGAAAGAATCATGTTTGGGTGGTTGGATGGATGTGAACCCATGGTGGCGTGTTCAAGGTAAAGCTGGGGTAGGTAAGAGCAAGTGTTAAATTAACTTACAGGTACAGTATTTCTAATGTACCCGGTAAATTAGAAAATAGTTGTCCTGAAGCCTTACCAAACGTGGCACTGGACTGTAACTTGGAAACCTTATCTTGGCGGCAGAGGTCTCAGGGTTGAACGAAGGGCGGAGCAAAGATGCTCAACAGATGTTTCTGTGAGAGTTTCTCATCGTCAACTGACAAAGGATATTCTTCACAGTTCAGGTCTCAAAGTATGTTAAACTATTATTGTCATAATAAGTGCACATTCAAGAACAAAATCCACTTAATTTATTTTCAATTTAAATTATGATACACAGAGGCATTTGCAGAGATGCAAGAAATGTTATTCACCACACTCAATTCAAGAATTGAACTCATCCAGATTCACTGTGGTGGCTAATTTGCAAAGATTTAAATGGATCAGACACATTTTCTTTGATATAAATGCTGTGCCTTGATAATCCAGGTGATGTAGCAGGCAGGCAGGTAGGTGGGGAAGTAAATTAAGCAGGTATGCCTGGCGCTAGGGAGGTAAGGCAACAGGTTGCAGGTGATAGAGGTCCAGGCCAACAACGCAGTTTCATTCCAATAATAAATCCATAATGTAATTTAACAAGTTCAAAGTTAAATAAACTAACATAATAAAGCTGCATGGTTAATTTAATCAAACTAAAGTGGTGTAAAGAGTTGAGCGATAAAGAACTCCAACAAATTCAAATTCCTGTTTCAAATAGACAAACATAGGCACATGTGCTTAAACCCAATGTGCTTTCAAAATAAGAGACTCTTAATTTCCTGCAGCTTTTTCAAAATAAAGATTATTTTAGTAAACACAGAAGTATAAAGTATATGTCAATATGCCTGTTGTAAATATAAATCAAATATGGAACATACAGTCTCACGGTATTGTATTTTCTGTCTCTCTCTCCCTCTCTCCATCATATTTGAAGGCATTTACCCTTAAGGCTAGAAGTAGTTCTCTATCAGAGAAAGCAGCTTTACTTAGTGAAATAATGAAATACCAAAGTTTAAAAGTTAAATCACCTTAACCTAGAGGAATTGTATATTTGTGCCTGATGCACCAGAAATAATTGCATTTCAAAATGATAAAATTAAAATGAGCTAGGAGTTTGAGTTAAATAGTAAATCACTCTTATTCTGGGGAACACTGATTGCCATGCTAAAGAACAAATCAGCTGAAGGATAATTAATTTGTGATGCTGTTCAAATAAGTCCATTCTACTGCAAGACATGGTTCAATGTTGAGGCTGTCGGAGAGAATGCATAAAAACATATTATTTAAACATTCTCCTTTTATCTAACTCTTTGTCCAACAATCAGTGTCTTTGCAGGAAGAGACTTTTAGTTGGATGACACGCCTCGGTCCAAAACTGATGTCAGGCCTGTCAACAACACTGACATGGGCACTCACACGCAACCCCTCACTCAGGAGTTGCATTATGATGGCTGCTAAATGTATGATTTGAGAGCTATAACTTGAATGTAATTGTAAGAAATGCCATAACCATCCTCAAACTACTACAGATTTATTGAAGGCCTATGATAGGCCGTTCCTGTCTCATTTATGACAAATCAGGGCCTCTCATTCATGATGGTTTGGTGAATCCATCTTGCCTTTCAATCACAGGAGTGTAAAATGCAACTCTTCTAAATGGTTGGTTCACTACTTCCATGGGTGGGTTAGCATATTAATGGATGGGTCTTTCTTATGTCCTTTTCTGCTCCCTGTCCTTTTCTTACCTAAAGCAGCTTTCACTAAGTTGGCCAGAATAAAGGGATTGTGAGCTGAAGACAGGCAACGCACCTCTATCGATACAGTATAGCAGCATCTATGTTCGGGTAAAAAGCCATGCCCCATCTAACACTCTCACAGATAGTCTGTGTGGTCATTATAATTTAAATCCCGGTTCTCATATTGGTCACATTTCAGCTCCCATTAGAGGGGTGCTTATGAAAACCATGAGCCATGGAGAGAGGGAGTCCGTCAGGCACAACAGCATTACATGCTGCAATGGCTCTAGAAGAGGCTTTGGGCCCAGAGCTATTGTTCACTGTGTACTGTGAATCCCTTTGCTACTGTCCCTGATACATACTGCTGGGTCTGGCTTTCTTGTTCGATGGATAAACACAAACTAACGGGAAACTAAGAGGGATGGCTAACTAAGCTTTGTGTCGTCCGATGTTTCAGTCTCTCCATTGTGATTGACAGAAACAGGCTGAAACATTATCCCCATGTCCACGTCTCCAAACCTTAATTCAAAACATCCATTGTGTTTGTGTTTGGGTGTGTGTGTTTGAGTGTGTGTGAGTGTGAGTGTGTGTGTTAGTGTGAGAGAGTGTGTGAGATTCATATGATTGACACAAACACAAAAACAGACAGTCTATGGATAGCAATTATCAGAAGGCTCAATTTCCAATTACAGACAGACACACTAATTTGAGTATGCTGGGATTTTCAACCTGTCCAAATATTGGACAGTTCATCTCACATCCAGGGACCTCATTTCTCTCGAGTGTATTTGCAGTGCGATGTTCAACCATCATCTTTACATGTCATCCCAAAGAGCACTTTGTGGGGGCATCGATGAATATGTCACAGAGGTGTAATAGTATGGGTGAACACCGGTGTATCTCATGATGGTTAATAAACCATGCTCTCGCCCCTACTTCTACACCTCTATCAGAACTGTTCACTTGTTGAGTCAATATAAATTAGGGATGCATGATAAATATCGAGTCCGATAAATGAACGGCCGATAATTGGACGTTTCTAATATTACGTATTATTCAGATGATTCTTGTCGATTATCGACCGTGAGAAGCAGTTAAAATAAAATCATTAACGTGCATCCCTATCAGAAATGTGTCAATACGTGTTTCCCTTGGCAAACCCATCAAGTCAATAGATGGCTTGAGGTGTCCCTGAGCAAGACACCTAACCTCAACAGCTCCCGACAAGCTGGCTGTCTCCTTGCATGGTTGACTCCATCTTCATCTTCAATGTGTGTATGCACTGTTGTAAGTTCACACTGGATAAAAGTGTCTGCTAAATGCCCTAAGCCTGAACGAGAAAAGGATTTCAGAAGGTTTGGCTGTTCAATGTAAACATGTTCCAATATCCACACAGCAGTGGCAAGAAGCAGCTATATTTCTATCCTCTATCTAAAATGCTTCTTTTGCAGATGCACTAGAGCTAAAGAAAAGTCCTCCAGGGTTTAAAAAGGGGTGCATGTGCGTTCCAGCAGGACCCAACTCAGGAGTTAACCTTCCTCGTACATATGAATGTGTATGATAATTAAGACTGAAATGCAGATCGACGTAGACTGCTAATACTTTGACCTGTCGAATAAAAATATGGATGAGGAAATTTCTCCTGACATGAGTAAGTGAAACCAGATGTACTTTGTAACCGAAAGACGGATAAAGCTGACTCGTTTGTCGTTTTGACGAATGCGAGGGGAAAACAATCATACTGTGCAATCGAACTATGAGAGAAACAATCTATGAGAAGAAGTGTCTGTGACAGAGCTATTACACGCCACACACCTGCCCAAGTGTATGTAAATAAAGCCAATCTCCGACATCCAGCCGTGAGTTCTCATTCATCATGACAATGGGAATTACCATAGAAATTGGAGTCCTCTTATCAAGCCCTATTTAAAGTGCCTGTGGCCACATAGAGAAAGGAGATACTGTGACTGTAGTAAAATATATCTGCTGCTCCCCTGAGGATTGACCATTCCAAACAGTTCCAGTTTTAATCCGTTTCATGGTGTGCTACTTCAGCACTGCTGCTCTTAATGATTCTGGTTATTTGGCATATGCATACGTTTTTCATAACCATTCAAAGCTTTGTAACCTTAATTGAAATATAAGAGGAATATAATCGTAGAAGAGGATTCTGGTACTCATTGAAGTTTGGCTATGGTAAATACAAGAAGGCCATGGTACTTAGTCTTTTTTTTTCTATTTTTATTACTGGATGATTTTGTATGTCACTCAATAATCAAAACTAGTCTGCAAAATAGTATGTCTGAACAGTATTTAATAAAAACCAGCAGAAACATAATAGACTACAATTTATTTTATCATTACCATTTAAGTTGGTTTTACTGCAAATAATGCAAGGGTTGATTTCCTTTTTCTGTTTTTATAAACAAGGGAAAAGTGCATATCAAAAGAACTAGGGAGTAGCAGGGAAGTAGCTCAATGTCAGTCACTAAATACATTTCTAACATTGAACAGATATGATTGGGGCTGCCAGCTGTCATTGACAGTGCTTCCTCCTGTTCTTTGTCCAACAAACTAAAAGGCAGCTACTTGACTACATCCTGCTCATGTGCTTTCAAACACAATGTCCCCCCTGCAACCATGGCAACCTACAAGTTTCTTCTTCCACCCAAGCCCATAACCGTGGATATGGGCTTTCTTCCTATTGGTAGTGTTTGACTAGAGTAGTATGCTACAGTTGTTCTCCTAGCATCCTGCCTTGGATTCATTCAAGACTGTGTGTAGTAGTATGCGCCTGTACATCTTATTCACTTTCCATTACTCATTTATTAAGGAATCAATCAGCTTAATTAATTCAACTAATTATTTATAGGATCCTATGATTTGTTGAGGTTGAATGACAAAGTAGGGCAAATCAATGTAGAGTTTAATGTTTCATCATCATGATGATTTCAAATTAAATGAAAGGGGTATTGTTGCACTGACTGTAAAGGTTATATTTTCAAGTATACAAATATCTGATTCTTTATTTTATATTACGGTTAATTTAGTTAATCTTAACTCTATAAAAAGCTTGTTTAATACCAATGTCAAAGCCATGACATTTGTATTGCATGCTAGAAATCTAGAAACAAAGACACTTTCTGAGGTCACAGAATGAACCGTTTCTTCCCATTTGAAGCAGGCAACAAGTGAAAGATCATTGAAAAAAGTTGTTCACAGTAGAGGAAAATAATGTTAAGAGCCAAGCTTTGTGCTGAGGCTGTAGATAGATGATGTGTTCAAAGTGTAATAGGAACTTCGTCTGTGATTGAGAGTGTCTGTTCGACACCATCACCCGGGGCGTATTGGGAGGTATTTTATCCGAGCTAATATAGAGTAAGCAATAAAAACAATAATAAAACAAAAAATAACACCCAATAAATCTGCTTAAGGAAAATAAGGAAATCGTTACACTGAGATTACTTGAGATTGCAATGGGTTTCATGGAGCATCATTTTCTGTTGGGCCTCAACCATCATAAATGTGTGTCCTGATTTCACAAAGAATCCCTTACCAATATCATTTGTCTAAATATCATTCAAGTGAACATGTCGAGAAAGAAATATAGAGTACTGTTTATGTCGAGTAATGTTGTCAACAAAGTATGTTGTCAACATACTGACCAATAAACATTTATTTGTAGATACACCTCGTTCATTTTGCCAGGTGTTCTTGGTAATGGATATTTAAGTAAAGCCAGGAGAGATGGTTACAAGAATGGGTTTGCACTTTAATGCACCCCTCGATAAGCCATAATTACTTAATTGAAAGTATTTCATGGATTTCTGTTTTTCTGTCCATTACTCTGAACCACCCTCGCACTGCCCTGTGAGGAGCGACTGGCCTCTTCCCGATAACTTTATTCTCGTTATAGCTACGGCACAGCCACCCTGGCTTAACAATAGTTATTCTTATCTGTCGTATCACATCTGATGCAACTTGAACCCATCTATTCAACAAGGGCAAGTCTTGTGTCTCACACACTGATGGCATTAATAACCTTTACTAAATCTCCCATCTAAGAATCAGACTTCACGCTTTAACATGATGACATAGTGTGAAATGATTTTACAAAGGATATGGGTTGAAAAGGATCAACATTGATTCAGATCTCTGGGGAACAGAGGCAAGGTGTGTGTGAGAGTGTGAGTGTGTGTGAGAG
The DNA here is from genome assembly GCF_902167405.1 of Gadus morhua. NCBI lineage: Eukaryota > Metazoa > Chordata > Actinopteri > Gadiformes > Gadidae > Gadus > Gadus morhua. The sequence goes on from NC_044063.1 coordinate 20,321,290, forward strand.
AGAGTTAGCCGAACAATGTCGCTGGAGGGTTTAATGAGGATGAGTTGTTGGGGTAGAAGAATCCAGCAGATTTATTCCTAAAGACATGTCAGTAAATCAATCACCCCGGATAACAGCATGTTAGCCTCTAGGCTGCTAACAACAACACAACCCCATCATGGTAGACGGGCCAGCATTATATATGGAATACAAAGGAAATGACCCGGACTTTACCTTTAGACATGCAAATCAACTCAACAAAATAAATACATTCACATAAATGAGACAAATTAACAAAATAAAGAACCAAACTTATTCTCATGGCAAAGAGGATCGATAAATAAGACAGAATGCATTATAATTTGTCTCATAGCATAGTTGTCTAAGTGACATTTTTCTGTATGGCTATATCCTAAGCCATTCAGAGTGATTTTTACATTCCATAATCAATATCTGCCAAAGTCATATTTAACTAAGGCATTTTTGACGCTTAATAGAAGATGAACTTTAAGATATGACTTATGCAATTATGCTGTGAGGCTAACGATATTCTAAACAGCCCCTGCCCCAGGGGAATGCTTTGCCCGAACACCTTGGGAGAGGGAAACAAGACAGTAAGTAAACAATTGATAAACACTGCCTAATGATAGAGATATTTTTGTGTGCAATATGGCATTGGTAATGGAGAGGACCTCCGTTACTGTGTGTGTGTGTGTGTGTGTGTGTGTGTGTGTGTGTGTGTGTGTGTGTGTGTGTGTGTGTGTGTGTGTGTTCAATACTGTGATGAAGAAAATGGTGATTTACAAATAACAAAGAGTAGAGAAACCGCCTTATCACCCATACCTCAGGACACAAAGGCCTCACATAGGCCTATGGATATGAAACATCAAGAACTGATTCAGGATTACTGATTGTATAAGGTATTTTTAATTTATCCGTATCGCTTCACCATTGCTGAATCACTGGTTCCCATTGGAATAATACAACAGCTGGTAGACTCAGATAATCAACATTTCTCATCAGTCTATTGCAATATTTAAATCACCTTTATAGCCTTCTCCTATATATATGTGTATATATATATATATATATATATATATATATATATATATATATATATATAAGATGTCTGTACTGCAATACTAATAAGTCCAACAACTTTATTGGCATGGGTACAGGAGTCGATATCCAATTTAGATGGATATCTTTACAGACATACAGATATGACTTAACTGTATTTATGACTTTAAAATACAGTCAGTGGAGTCCAAGTAGGATAACGAAAGAGAGGTAGAGACCGGTAGACAGAAGGTGAGTAGTTGTAAGAGGAAGTGCTCTATCTCTTTCATCTCAGCAGTGTATCACAGTAGGATGCTCAAATCACAAAACAGAAGGGTAAAGAGAGAACGCCACTGTTCCCTCCTAAATACCAGGGAGTCAATATCAACAGGGTTTTACAGAAGCCCTAAGAATACCACATCTATCTTCAGTTTGGGCTGCTCAGTAAATCTAAATGTTGTCACATACAAGTTGTTAAGCTAGCATGTGTGTGCAAAGTCCTGAACTCAACCTGATCTTCAAAGAATTGCCCTGTACAAACATGATTTATTTGTTACTTTTACTTCTTATTGCCGATTTCCAGTGAAAAACTGAGGGTTGGTAAGTTATGTGATAAAACACATTCATAACAACTGTATTTGCTTTTTGTAGATTCAGCAATCCCGAAACGCTGGAGAAAATTGCTTAGTCGATTGTGGATTGAAAATATGTTAAACATGGCGTTTTCAGCCCTTTCTATTGATAGCTTCATGGGTCATTAAATGCCAGTGCTGCCTAGAGAAAATGAACTGAGAATCTCACAACATAATGTTTGTAGTCATGGATTGAGAAGTACTAAAATTGGGCTATAGACTACATATAGCATGTTCACCAAATAGTACTCATTTGTTTGGTATACTCTAATTGGCCATTTACCTTATTTATGATAATATTGGCATGCATTTTCACACAAGTTGTTAAGAATGAATGCAACGTTGTAGAATATTAATATTTATGGGCAGATTATCTTAATTTGCCAGATGAATACCATCCCTTGAATTACTAGAGAAACTCACGACTCCCTATACTGTTAGAGGAAATCAGGCAGTGACACTGTCAATTAATATAATGTTTTTATACACACACACACACACACACACACACACACACACACACACACACACACGTACTGTCAATTTGCATATTAAAGGATCCATCAAAACAAGGCAATTTCTTTCTTGTATGGTTGTTCCTCAGTAGTTCATGAGGTATTATCTCCTCAGTATGGTCAGGACAGAGGGAGGGGGTTATATGAAAGCTAGTTATTGAGAGAGTAGCAGAGGGGAGTTTATTGTTATTTGTTTTTGGAAGTGGGCAATCCTCATACCGATTCCCCTGTCCTTTTCACCTCATGATAGGGTTAGGGTTAGCCCATCTATACCAGAACAATGGTGCAAACCAACACAGGACACGACTAGTGTGAGGAAACCTTAGCGGTGAAAAGTTAAGCTATAGGCAAGGCAAGGCAAGGCAACTTTATTTATATAGCACTTTTCATACACAAGGCAGACTCAAAGTGCTTCACATATAAACATTGTCATACAATAAAATAAAATAAACGATAAGTAAAAGAAAACATATGCAAGAAATGAGTAAAATAGAAAGTGCAATGTATTTAAGAGAAAATTTAATTGAAAGTTAAAAAGGCTTTTTAGTAAGTAAAATTGAAAGTGCAATGTATTTAAGATCAGATCAACAGTCTCTCTGGAACCCAAGTCGGGACTACAACCCGACCTAAAGGACAATATTCTAGGACTCTAACCCAGCTTCTAGGACTCTAGCCCAGACCAAAGGCCTTATTCAACAAAACTCAGGACTCTAACCCTTATACACAAACTCAGGACTCTAACCCTTATACAAACAAACTCAGGACTCTAACCCTTATACAAACAAACTCAGGACTCTAACCCTTATACAAACAAACTCAGGACTCTAACCCTTATACAAATACAAACTCAGGACTCTAACCCTTATACAATATTCTAGGACTCTAACCCAGCTTGTAGGACTCTAGCCCAGACCAAAGGCCTTATTCAACAAAACTCAGGACTCTAACCCTTATACAAATTCAGGACTCTAACCCTTACAAACTCAGGACTCTAACCCTTACACAAATACAAACTCAGGACTCTAACCCTTATACAAATACAAACTCAGGACTCTAACCCTTATACAAACTCAGGACTCTAACCCTTACAAACTCAGGACTCTAACCCTTACACAAATACAAACTCAGGACTCTAACCCTTATACAAATACAAACTCAGGACTCTAACCCTTATACAAACAAACTCAGGACTCTAACCCTTATACGACATTTCTCTCTGGTATCAGATCATGTATTTTTCTGGTAAAAATAGAAAATAAAGGGAAAGTTAAAAAGGCATTTTAGTAAAATAAAGGTAAAGTATTTAAGATTTAGCAGAAAGCTAAAGCAAACATAAAAGTCTTCAATCTTGTTTTAAAGGTGCTCAGAGTTGGGGCAAGTCTTAAATCCTCAGGGAGTTTATTCCAGCTATTTGTTGCATAGTAACTAAATCCTGCTTTCCCATGTTTCGTGTTTACTCTGGGGATAATTAACAGATTGGTCTCAGAAGATCTTAGTGTTCTAGAAGGCTTATGTAGTGGAAGCATATCAGTTAAATATTTTGGGCCTAAACCATGTAGGGATTTATAGGTTAGCAACATGATTTTAAAATCAATTCTCTGGCCTACAGGAAGCCAATGTCACGATTTAAGAATTGGTGTAATATGTTCAAATTTTTTGGTCTTTGTTAAAACTCTAGCATAGGCCTTTTACCAAAGTTGCAGTCACAACCCTAAAACCATTCAGTTAAACAAAACCGGAACTGCATTAATACCACTTACTACACATTTACAAATGGAGGTCACTTTGTCCCATTGTTCGGGTCGACAAACCTTTCTGTTAGCATTAAGTGCAGCAATGAAAAGCGGAAAAAAGGCCACAATCATCCTGAACTCTGGCACACAGTGCAGGAGTCACTCTAGAGGGCTCCAGTGGGTTGACACTCAGCAACGGACATCTAAACTGAGGTCAGGCCTGGCAGCAAGCCTGACGGCGACATGGACCAATCACATCTCACCACCCTCACTCACGGACACGGAACAATTCAAGCAATATGGTTCAGTAGACAGATAATTAGCTTCGTTTTTTTGGTGTAGAAACACTCATAGTATATTGCTACTTCCACAGTCATGGCTGATGCTGAGATAAAGAGAGGAAAATAAGCAGAAACGTATGTGAATGCTAATTTGCAAGAATGGTTTATTATTAAATATCTTCTTTTTTTTTTTCTGAAAGACAGATACAAGCCTTGGTGTTTATATGGCCTACTCCAGCTGGAGAGTGTATTTTCACATTGCATGCCACGTTTTCCGACTGTGTAATTATTATACAGCCCGATCACAGTTAATGACTGCGTACGTTTAAATTACCATGATTTATCCACATACAATAATTAGCTCCCTGTACAGCGACATTTATACAACCTGCCCCTCATCACCATGCAACCTGCTTGTGGAAACCCTGGAATTACCAGCACAATGAAACATAAAACAATACTCCGACATGAATATTGACGTATTTCCTCTGTTGGTGTGACTAAATATTTGATGCGTTTGCAAGTTTGAAGGCCTAATTTCCCTCTTGTGTTATTAAAATGTAAAACATGTAAGCCTAATCCAGAGTCCCAAAGGCGACATGGAGCAAATCATGGAAATAGTACAAACTGTAATGATATAAACACTTCTTGAGATACTGATGCCTGGAGATATTTGGAGACGACTGGAAAAAATAAAATATTATTACAGCACTCGCGAAAAGGTTTAATTTCAAACTAATAAGAAAAAAGGATTAAACGTAATTGAGCATCAACATTGGATCAACATTTTACTCATTACTTTTGTTAATTTATTTAAAACGATAATTTCGTCCTTAATAAAACTGTAAAAAGACCCTGAGGTAGAAAGTGTAGGGGAGTTGATTGTTCTCTGAAAGAAATCTCTCTGGCTGCTCTTCAATACATCACTTGCACCGAGTTAACCCCTCTCGTATCCGCAGATGATCAGCAGAGTGTGTTTGAGTTAGTGCAGAGAGACGGGGGATGTGGAACAGCACCATGGTGCATGATAATTCAAACTGAAACATAGCTGTGTTACTCTGGCTCGTCAAATAGAATAGTCACATAGAATGCTTGTTTACATGATAAATATCGGGGAAAAAAATCAACCAATTTGTTTCCTTGAACTGTAAGTCACAGGCCCCAGAGAATATCTGAGGGTTATGACGGTGGCCCGGCTTGCTATGGAACCTGACTGTTTCATGTAGCAGTCTCATTCATCAATTTATTTTAGAATAACACCACATGTCCTCAAACTCCCCCGAGATGCAGCAGAACCAACACCACCAGGTGGTTTTGTTTGTGTTCCTTCACACATGTCTCTGCAATGCTGTAGTCCCCCCCCCCCCCCCCCCCCCTCCCAATAGCCATTAGAGGACCAATTGATTTCCTACTTAACTAAATACATCGTGACAATTGGTAGATACAGCTGATATAAACACGGGGCCCGAAACAGACGGTTTTAGTATCAGTGGTTTTTCACTGGTTTTGGGTCAGTTGTAGTGAACAGGGACTATTGTACGACTGGAACTACACATTAAAGGTCAAATTAGTGAGCAAGAATGACTGAATAGACTGGTTTAATGAACACCATAATAACAAAATTGAACCAAAATCCGACCTTTATCAAAGCAGAAAGACATCGGGAGAATAGCTTATCAATTCACAATCACAATTTGCACCAATGTAAAGTGTATGCACTCAATATTTAGAGAACAATTAAAGCTTCAAGTGGCATGCTGGTCGTTAGAAATGTTTTAATTGCCTGAAGAGACAGTGGGCCATTTGGGGACCTCATTGACCAGCTGGACGGCTCGCTCCAGCTAGAAACCAACCACTATTCAGCATTGACTTCAATGATTTATGCTGTATAACTTAAACGGTTTAGCCTGCATCTGCATAATTCACATCTGAAATACCACGAAAAGAGTCTATAGAAAATGGCTGCTTCACCAGAACTTGGAAGCAAATCTCACTGAATGCTTCAAGGACAAAGTCTGCAGCCATCTGAGAAATAGAAAGACACGTAATCTTAGATCTTCAAAAAGGCCTGCGTTTACTGTTCTGGCCAACTACTTTCACAGCCATAGATGTTTCCCCACATTAGCAATCATAAGATATTTCAATTTCCTTTGAAAAGAAATAAGCACTCTTCATAAACAACATAGTCTAATCCACAGTGTTTTTTCCTATCAGTGCCTCCCAATACTCTTTTTTCAGACAGATAAATTAGGTAGTTATTCTTGGGGTGTTTTGGGGCTGTCATCTTTACATAAGACATAATGTGAACTGGCCTTTGGAAAATAACCACAATAAGCTTCTTCAATGTCAACCCCTGTGGTTGCTACATGAAGGTATGGTTATATTTTGGATATGCACTCACACCTTCATCATTACTGCTATATTCGCCAGTTCCCAAAGAATTAATGAAACATAAAAGTTTATTCTTTCTAGATATTCTCGATACATTGTCGGAACTAAATTCATTATTTAAAAAATGTGTTAATGGATTATAAGAGAAAATGTTAAACATTTGGCAGCCAAAATCAGAGCTTCTGACATACCATAATAATAGCCATGTCTATATAACTTCCAGGAAGAGAATCAACTAAGTACAATAATAATGTGATGATCAAAAAAAGCCTAATTCCTCGCTGACTTTCAGTAGCTCTCTACTGAAACTAGTAGCGCTCTAGTACCGCCTCTAAATCATACCATCCCCTTGAAGAGGAAAAGCGTGACTTTAAAAATGTTTGATTCCTACAAAAACAAAATGGCCTCTTTGTGTAGCTCTCCCCCAGAGAGACGGCAACCTGACCATTGAACCCTGCTAGAAAAATGTGCGATGCTGATCACTCAATCTAGACTCTATAACCATGGTGCTGCAGCTGCCGCCATGGCCATGCAGATTATTCACAAACACACGAGACAAGTGCTCGACTGACAACCAACACCACCTCTGCTCCATTACCTACAGTATACACTTCAAGCGTAAACACTCGAGACACTCAAGTGCTAAATTGTGACTCAGTCCATTTACAGCACGCTGCATCATATTACGGTTGGACACATAATTGAAATATTACTTTCTGGACTAATGTTTATTGCAATGAAAGTCAATCATGTCATGCAGACGCAAAACACACCCACGCACACACATAGTTAATAATAACAATGATGTCCTGTCAGATGAGGGGCAGAGGGCGGAGTGGATAGAGAGACAGTTCATTTCACTCGTGCTGAAACTCATGATTTACAAGGGCCTATTAAGGCCACAGAGACAGCGCCCTGAGCAGGAAGCCCTACATCACTATACCGTCTCTTGTCTGCGTCATCTGCCTTTATCGATCAGAGCAGGTTTTAGGTTTCATCCGAATCCAGACAGGGCTGCTTAACCCTGACCTCCTAAACCGGTCCTGAGGGAACGGATAGGGTGCATGATGTAATCTTGTTCTCACTAAGGAAATGGCCAGTGCATACCGATGCATCCAAGTGTCATGGCAGATCCAATGTACCCTTTTAGCCACATCTTAAGGTTACAATATGTCTGTGTGTGTGTGTAAAAGTAAAAATGAAGTTAAAAGAACAACATAATGACGATAGACAGCACTGATAGTGGTACCAAAATAATAAGAGACAATTATTAAAAAATAAATAAGCATAGGAGATCAAAAATGAACTGCAAATACAAGTGCACCAAGGTGCTGCCCTAAGAGAAAAAAAAATAATTACTTAAGAGATTCAAAAGTGGTCACTGAGCTGGCCTTGATTCCTACAAGGCCATCTCAAGAGTCAGAAGAGTAAAACTATAACTTACTCATGCTGACTAATGACCAAAGCAAATATGGAAGTCAATTGCATTTGAGGTAAGGTATAAGGCAGTGTGTCTGGAGACGTTGTTAAAATCATGTTGGCTTATTTTCTCCTTGATAGGCTTATAAAATAACTGGTGTTAGTGAATTAAGCAATTTGTCATGAGAGGCCTTCATTTACAGAGATTTTAGAACAGCTAGTGGGGGTTAATAGGCCTGACAAGCCTAAAGCACCCCTAGCTACTTTTAGAAAACTGTTACTACTATACCTAATACGATCTCATAAACACAAAGCAACATAAAATATGATCATTAAAAGCCCAGTTCAGATCAAAGATTCGCCTTGCAACGAGACGGTTTTAGAACGTCGCAGGGGCGGTGGCAAGGAGTCGCAAGGAGTTGCAAGGAGTCGTCAGAGATTGAACATGTCAAATCGCAAGGTCCAGTTCGCGGCGATTTAGCTATTTCTCTTCAGCCAATCACAGCACAGAACAACTTGTACGTCACGGCCTTGCTGGAGTTAAGACCATAAATTGGTCGCGTTTCCAAAAATTAAGACGCCTTTACATCCAGTTATTCAAAACCTAATGTTGTGTTTCCCTCCACTGCTTGAAAATAGCCCAAAAAACTGTTTTGCGCTCATTCTATAATTTCAGTCGCCTGATGTGGTGTTCTTGTCCCCTTACTGGATTGTCTCTGTAAGCAAAGCAGCGACTTCGGAATTCAATGTGACGCAAGTCACATTGACGCCTTTAACTTGATGTAAATGCGTCTTATTTTGGAAACGCGACCAATTCATGGTCTTAACTCTACATGGATAGTAGGGTCACAAGTTTATCTGGCTGCCTTTCTTGTTTTCTGGAGGAATTTATGATGTACGGCGGAGAATTTCTCTGTGGGTCTACGGTACAACGGACTGGAATCCAACCTTATTATTTTTATTATTTTAAAACTGCCACCATTTCACTCTCACTAACATAATTAGGCCTGTTTATAATGAAGTTATCCATCTCCAAGTAGTAGTTGAGCCGATGGTAAACAAAGACAGATCAAACTGAAATTCAACTAACGGAAAATGCAATGTATCCAACAACGGGTAATCTAAACTAACTGTAAGCTCCACCTATTTACTCCAATGCAAATGTAGTGGAGAATGACAAAACACACTAACTCTAGCCTACTCTCAAGCAAAATAAAAATAAAAATAATCGCAAACCTAACTAATCGCAAATCGAACCTACGCAAATGATGCTCAGCTGTGCCTGCCAGAGCGTTCACAGTTGCTAGGGAAACCACCTACCGTCGCCGCCCGTTGCAGCCAGTGTGAACTGCCCAGTTTTAGAACGTTGCAGCCCGTCTCGTCGCAAGGAGTCGCAAGGAGTTGCAAGGCAAATCTTTGGTCTGAACTGGGCTTAAGGAAACACAATCTTCAATCTTCCGCCAAGTAATATAGTTCAAGACAACAAAATAGTTGCCAAGCAACACAGACTAGCATAATTTGAGATTTGTGGCGCAATAATACCAAAAATGAAATTTCATGCAGTCACATGTAGGGGTGTAACGGTACACTGAAGTCACGGTTCGGTTCATACCTCGGTTCGGTACGAGTTCGGTACAATGAAGGGAAAAGAAAAAACAAAAATGCAGAAGGCAATTCTATTTATTGTCTCAGGTTGTACCACCTAGTGTAATACAGTCTCTCCCCTGAGTTAGCTGCAACAGCCTCAACTGTGTAATCTAGATGTAAACAGTAAACAATAAGTATAACCTCCAGAATCCATCCGTAACTTGTAAACAAAATTAGATGATCAGTTATAAAACTGAAAATTCAGCATGTATTATTTATGAAACTGCAAAGTACACAGAGTTTGCGCATTTTCCACCGGAGGGTGCGGGTATAGGTTCGGGGCGGCTTGGTGGAGTATTGCAGGTGCGGTTCGGCGCCGGCTCGTGTTTCCACCTCCGACAGTACCCTTATGGCGCATTTCCACTTGAGGGTGTGGGTCGGGTCGGTTCGGTGCGGCTTGGTGGAGTATTGAAGGTGCGGTTCGGCGCAGCTGCTGCTATCCATTTGGATGCACATAGTGGTAAAGTCGCAAATCTCCCAGCTTTCTTGCCGCATTTCACTGAGGCACGCCCCCTTTTGGTCGTAGCATCTCGTCGCTTTCAAAGTAAAGCGAGCAGAGCTGTACAACTCGCAAAGAAGATGGCTGCGCACATAGTTAATAGGGGTTGAGATGTATTTTCTTTGTATTTGTACCACGTTGGTGGTTTTAATGTCGTTTTTATATCCTCTTACACACTATATTTCATTGCTGCTTTAATCCGGTCACCAATATATGCATTGCACGGTCTTGCTTTGCGTGCAATTCAATGTAAAGTTTTGTTTTCAAGCTGGTTTGCTAAAGAGGCTATGTTGCTAATGATGAATAGCCTGCTGCTACTACTCCCCCTCGTGGCTCGACAGAAACACAAATGGCAAACTGGAAGGCTGTTTGATTTATGCAATGGTGAAAAATTAAAGCAAAATGAATGAAAAACATTCAGACACATAATAATAATAATAAATTTTATTTATAATGCACTTTATATTCAAGAATCTCAAAGTGCTTCAGAGAAAAAAATACCAAAAAACTATTAAAAAGGGGGAACCTCAAAGAAAGTTTAGCTAAATGCTCTTTTAAAGAGATGGGTTTTGAGGTTCCGTTTAAAAAGAGCTGTAGTCTGTGGAGCCCTCCGGTGGTCAGGGAGGGCGTTCCATAGCCTAGGGGCAGCAGCAGAAAAGGCCCGATCACCCATGGTGCACAGCTTCGTATGTCGGGTTTGGAGGGTGTGAGTGGATCCTGAACGGAGTGTACGTGAGTTTGTCGGGGGGGTGAGGAGTTCCTGAAGGTAGAGGGGGGCAAGTCCGTGAAGGCACTGGTGGGTGAGGAGGGAGACCTTGTACTCAATTCTGAGTGAGACAGGGAGCCAGTGCAGTGATTTCAGGATGGGGGTGATGTGGTCATGCTTGCGCACCCTCATCAGGACCCTGGCAGCACTGTTTTGAATGTATTGGAGCCTCTGGATGCTCTTGCCAGGGATCCCAATGAGGAGTGCATTGCAGTAGTCCAACCTGGAGGAGACAAAGGCATGGACGAGCTTCTCTGCATCAGCCAGGGTGAGTGATTGGCGGAGTTTGGCGATGTTCCTGAGGTGGTATAAAGCTGTCTTACAGAGGTGTTTGATGTGGGTGTCAAAATTAAGTTGTGGGTCCATTTTAACACCGAGGTTGGTGACGGATGTGGAAAGGGGGATGTTTTTGCCAGAGAAGGTGATATTGGTGATGGTGGGGGAGCGGAGCTGATGTGGCGTGCCAACAAGGATGGCTTCCGTTTTATGGCTGTTAAGTTGTAGGAAGTTGAGCTTCATCCACGCCTCTATCTCCTCCAGGCAGGTGGTCAGTGTGGATGTTGGCAGAGGGGCAGAAGAAGTGGGGGTTGTCCTGATGTAGAGCTGTGTATCATCAGCATAGCAGTGGTAAGACAAGCCATGCCTGCTAATGACACTACCCAGGGGTAGCATGTACAGTGAGAACAGTGTGGGGCCCAACACCGAGCCCTGGGGGACACCGCAGGTGACGTTGTTGGTGTGTGATTTTGCTTTGCCCAGGGCAACGTGCTCAGTTCTGTCAGTGAGGTACGAGGTGAACCAGTTCTTTACATTTCCTGATAGTCCAATGGTGTATTGCAGGCGGTGAAGGAGAATATTGTGGTCAACCGTATCAAAAGCAGCTGTTAAGTCCAGGAGGATGAGGAGAGATGGGGAGCCGGTGTCTGCTGCCATCAGGAGGTCATTTGTGACCCTGACCAAGGCTGTTTCTGTACTGTGGCCATAGCGGAAACCAGACTGGAATTTTTCAAACAAGTGATGTTGTATGAGGTGATCCTGGAGTTGTGCTGCAACTGTTTTTTCCAGAACTTTTGACAGAAATGGGAGATTTGAGATGGGCCTGTAGTTGGAGAGGACTTCTGGATCAAGGGTAGGTTTTTTTAATGTTGGTCTGATGACAGCAGTTTTTAATGCAGATGGGATATGGCCGGCCAGGAGGGAGTGGTTAATGATATTGGTGATGAGTGGAGAGACAGCAGAGATGTTGGCCTTCAGCAGAGCTGTAGGGAAGGGGTCTAGTGCACAGGTGGATGGCTTCATTTTCCTGATGACGTCCTCCACCTCTTCCTTTGTGATGCTGGAGAAGGAGCAGAGGGTCTGGACAGAGTCAATCGGTGGGTCAGCAGTTTGAAGGGGCAGGGCAGTAGTGATGGAGAGGTGTGAGCGGATGTTATTCACTTTTTGTTTAAAAAAGTTGATGCGCATGTTGCACCTCTCCGTGGTGACATCAGATTGGGATGGTAAAGGGGGTTTGAGAAGGTGATGGACAGTTGAAAAGAGCTGTTTGGAGTTACCAGGGCTATTGTTGATTATTGCGGAATAGAACCTGGACCGTGCATTATTCAGGGCTTCAGCATATGCCCTCCTGTGTTCCCTGTATGCCTGTTTGTGAACGGTCAGACCAGAGGCCTTGAGTCGCCGCTCAAGGACACGCCCAGCAGCCTTCATTGTACGTAGTTCACTGGTGTACCAGGGTGCGGAGCGCGAGAAGGAGACTGACCTCGATGTTAAGGGGGCGTGGAGATCCAGGAGACTGCTCAGGGACTGGTTGTATAAGTCCACTGAGTCAGCAACAGAGAGGGAGTCAGTTGAGCCAGAGGAGAGATGTTGAAGGTCCAGGGCCAGGGCATCCATGTTGATATTTTTCACATTCCTGAAGTGGATCTGCCGCTTTGGTTTGGTGTGGGAGGAAGGAAAAGGGAGCTCCATTGACACAACTCTGTGATCCGAGACGCCAAGATCCTAGACCTGTAGGTTGCTGATGGGGGCGGAGTTTGAGATGACCAGGTCAATTGTGTGTCCTCTGGAGTGTGTGGGGGAATCAACATGTTGTTGTAGGTTGAGGGAGTCTAGCAGCTGAAGAAAATCAGCAGCGGGCTGGCATGAGGGGGTGTCAACATGAATATTTGAATCACCCAGAATGATGGTATTGGCAGAGGTAGTACAGAGTGTTGTGAGGAGATCAGACATTTCCGGGATGAAAGCAGAGTTGGGTTTAGGGGGCCTGTATATGAGTAGAACAGTCATGGGATGGGGGGGCTTGCATGTGAATGCAAGACATTCAAAGGAGGAAGTTGTAGGCAGCACCATTGGGGACAACTCCAGGTCCTGTTTGTGGATGACAGCTAGGCCACCACCGCGTCCAGTTCTGCGGGCTGCCTCCAAGTAACTGTAGCCTGGGGGACAGGCTTCGTTTAGGGCAGAGTAAACCTCTGGCTAGTGCCAGGTTTCTGTTAGACACATGAAGTCAAGTCCTTTTTCCCTGATATGCTCTTCAATCAAGCTGGATTTATTATTCAAGGATTGAGTGTTGAAAAGTTCAAATTTAACCAGTGACTTTGGAGTTATTCTCTGTACAGGTCGCAGAGCCTTAAAATCCACTCCACGCAGGTTGGAATCCACTCCATGAAATCTATCCAGCCGGGAGTGCGGGGATCTCGCGATGTTACGTCTTTTGCCCTCAGCCGTCTCTGCGGACCTAATGGATGTGATGAAGCCGGCAGGCTGACCATAAATAAAGTTTCTCCCTGAGCCTCTGTGGATATATCGAGGTCTACGCAATAGTCCTAGCTGCTTAATGGTGGAAATACAGGGTGGGATGGAGCGATTGTTGTACTTCAGCAGCTGTGGGGCGAAGTACGTCAACATCGAACCTGATGTTGAGTGATGTTTGCCTGTTAGCAGCTAGGTACGGACCCGACGCATCTGGGGAAGAGCTGGGAGGCAGTGCAGAAAATCCACGAGACAGTAGAGACAGCTTAGCAGGTTGACCAGGGCATATTCCTCACCAGGATCGCCGGAAAAAAAAACGCCAGCAGTGACCAGGAAAATGTCACATCGGCTACTTGTTTTTAGCCGTTGTTTTTAGCCGTTACTAGGGAAACCAAAATAACAAGTGAGCTACACGGCTCTTCACAATAACACAATAACACTGGAACAACTAAAGACAGTCCATAAGCTTGCTTTTCGTCGCTAATGTAGCTTGCAGGGAACCAAGTAGAGATAATATGTCAACAAAAAATCACTTTTTAAGTAAAATTGGCCAAAATTGGCCCAAAAATTGCTTGGAAAAGTGGCGAACAGACAGCGCCAGCGTCCTCTCCGTTTGTTGCCTAGATACAACAGTATTCGGTTTCGGCCTTCGGCCAACTGTTTCAGTATATTCGGTTTCGGCCAAGAATTTTCATTTCGGTGCATCCCTAATTGAAACACGGGACGATTGAAACAGCGATTTTCTCGAAAAAGTCTTTCACATCAAATTTTGTCACCAAGTTCAGCAAGCAAGACTGACCAACCCCGGGAAATTTTGTGTAATGACAACATACCGTTACAATGTTACCCCCGCAAACCTGTTTTTGATGAGGCAAGTAAAAATTTTTTTTGTAATAAACAGTTGTGTAATTTGTTTCATGGCATAATACTATAACAATACAACAGATGAATTGGTACTTAAACCTGTCCTAAAGTGTGACAAAAAAGGTAAAAAAGGTTTAAGTGCCATTAGTCGCTGTCGGGACGATTGAAACACTTGTTTCAAAAGGCCCGCACGTCACCAGTTTGTTTAAAATAAATAACAGGATATTCAACTATGTATCCCTAAACATGACTTGGGACAGGGAAATAAGTAAATTAAACCAAAATGTATATATATTATATGTATATATACACTGGTATAAAATAAGAAAGGTGAGTTTTAATCGAAATGTGCATCTTGACAATTACGCGCAAAAATATATTTTGACCTATTTATATTATGCGGAATTATGTGAAATTTTAGCAATGACGAGTACACTAGTATGTTGTCTGGTATGTTGCATAGAAACAAGAGTAAGGTCAATGGTTTCTTTTTAAAATATGCTGTTACATTCTTCCCGCATGTGTGTTTCAAACGTCCCGACTAGTAAATTGACATTTGAAACAAATGTCAATTTACGTTCAAAGTTAAAAACAGCTCGATTATCCAACATATGTAATAAATTACACTTGTAACTAAGAGAACACACATGTGAGTTGTTGATCACATGTTAAAATTATTTGTATACGTAACATCATCTTTGAAAAGACGATTAACTGAAAAGTGTTTTAATCTACCTGGCTCTCCCCTACTCTGAGACTAAAAGATACCAGAGAAAAATAAATAGCAGTTTGTTTGGTGGCTCCTTTTTATAGGCAGATCAAGTGTTGTAAGCAGTTACAACATTTTTTTTTTTTTAACCAATTCTGGATGTTTAGCCACCCTGCAGAGTCCACAAAAGATCAAGCTACCATTTTTTCTCAAACAAGAGAACAAAGCAAATTTTGGGTTACTTCCAATATTCTGAAAAAAGCCCAAAAGGTATCTGGTTATTCTGCAAACAAACGGCAGGAAAAGGCAGGAAATACAGAAGGTGTCAGCTCGAGATCAGCACCGGTAAACGGAGTCCACGGCAGGGTCAATCTGCAATCATCCCAGCTTTTATCTTGCCTCCTCAGCCCCATGGCCAAAATAAACCAAGGAAGTCTATTAGTAGACCTCAAACTGTCACATTACTGTCTGCCCTGGGGCTAGAATGGGGCCTTTAAGGAAAACGCATAAAGAGGCCTACCTATACACTGCCTTCCAAACCACGGCTCCCTCTGGGACATACCAGTGTGTCTTTAGCCAACTGTGACACCAGTTGGTTTATCTCGCGGCAATCCAGATATTCACGTGCGTTTGGCGGTTTATAGAAACACAGCGAGAGCTCGAGATCAGGATGGTGTCACAAGGCTACAGTCGGTGTCCATTTACGTCATTAATGAAATTTGACCTTCTCGATCTGAAAAGTGTTGTTTCATGAATGGGATGCTCCACGACAAACGTTTCTCTATCACGATGAATCTGGAAAGTTGAAGGAAGAGCAGCCCCTCTGGAAGTGATGGATGAAAGCACTGTTGGAGAATAACTATTTCTGATGAGTAGGCAGTAGTAGTTGATATTATGTACTGTTTGGGTCCATTCCGATCTGAACGCACTTCCGGTTGGGGAGGGTGGGGGTGGAGGGGGGTATCCCTATTCACAAGAGCCACTTCCTGTTTATGATTTATGACGGGTCATAAAATCCCTTGTGTAGGGATGACAGGTGTAATGCCAGTGGTGAACCTGCAGGGGTCGCTGGGGTGCGGGATCTGTATAGACAGACACTTCCTGTTTATGTTTTATGGCGGGTCGTAAACATAGTATAAAAAGGGGGCGACGGCTGCTGTAGGGTCCCCGCATTCATCAAGTTGGCTGCAGTATTCTTTTCATTCGACATGGACTGCTCATCAGAAGAAACCCATAGATCAGATAGTCCTTATTGTTTGTATAGGGGCCCTCGTACCCCGTCGCCGCTGTCTTCCCCCGCCATGGACGACTCTGCGTCGAGCAATGAGGACATTGAAAACCAGATGCCTGATGGTATGTCCAACGCTAGTACGCCTGTGTCTAACTATGTCGATAGTTGTGGAGATGCGGTACTGCTTAATGCTCCACTCAAAAGAACGAGGCCTGTTTTAGGCTTGAGAGACCGGAGTGCCGGGGATTCATTCACCCACGTTGGCGAATACGGCTTGGAGTATGTAATATCATGGGTCGATGGCTGTGTTATTTTGAAAGTTAAAGATTGTGCTACAGAGTGGCGGATGAACGTTCACGAGTGGAATTTTTTCTTGGAGAATTTATGCCCCATGCTAGACGGCGACGAGGGTACATGGCATGGGGGACCCCATGAATACCGTTGGACCTTTCAGTATGATCCGAGGATTCAACATCGTTTGGCATGCACCTTTCAGTATGAATCGAGGATTCATCGCATGGATGCAAACTATCATACGAAGAGACCACAGGATTTCATTTTTTTCAGACGCGGTGTTGATACAGACGAGCTACCACAGTGCTATGATATGCATTGCATCGGTAGCTCTCCTCTACGCGCCAGTGTTTTAGAAGCTGCTGATTATTTTGATAATGTCTTTTTCATGCAGTGGGCTGATCTGTCTGCACTACGTGGAATTTTTGCAGAGATTGATTCTTTGGCTAAGACGAATGAAGAACCATGGAGCACAACTGATGATGAATGCCGAATGTGCCTGTTTGAGTCGTCTGGGTTTGATGATGGGGTACATGGTGTGTTTGAGTATGTTTAGGGTTATGCTAGCATTAGAAAATGCCCGCAATGTATAAGAAGGTGGAGGGTACATACTAGTAGTATTAAGGGTGTTTTATTTTCCTTTTTTAAATGTGTTTTTGATAGGCTATACCTTATTTTAATATGTGGGTGTTGTGTGTGTGTTTTTTATTTTCATATTCTAATGGTATATTTTTGATACGCTATGCAGCACAGGTCAATGATGAACATGTTCAAGGTGGGGGTGTGGCTATGGAGACTGCTGATTTAAAGGCTGTGCAACCCGGACCCCACTGGCTTCAAGAGTATGCCGTCTATCTGACCGGATTGAATCTGACCTTCCTACACATCGGAGAGGACAGTGAGCTGGAGGTGGACACTGCTGTGAGAGACGACGGATGGCCTGTATCAATACAGATCCGTTTAAACCCTGCATCGCTGGCTGTTCTGCGATTTACCACGGGGGTCTGTGTGGTGGCCATCATCAACCATCAGAAGCAAGCGGACTGCTGGGGATGCCAGTGTGATTGCCCAAGTCAACGACGCCATTCATGCCTACAGGGAGCGACACATCATCACTACGAATCCCACTACCATGACATTTGTGTCATCCTGGACAGACACCCCTTCCTGTTACTTTTAGAAACTGTTCTAAAGAAGACTACAGGGTTGACTGTGTCCCCCGGAAAAATCTATGGTGTGGTCGAATCTTATCTATGTGATTTAATATGCAATACCTATAATACCGAAAAACTGGATTCATTGACCACCGAAGGTGTGTCCGATGAACATCTGCTTCTGATACATGAAGCCATACAAATGTGGCGCCCTACATTGTCATTTTGCAAACCAAAGCCTGGTGGTGGTGGTGGGTGGCGTTTATAATGGGTGTGTTGTTTTCTTATGTCTATGATGCGGATAGCAAGATTGTATCAGATAGACTATCCGTTTTGATGTATGCTGCCATAGAAAATGATACGTATGTCCAACATAATGCATATATCAAATGTACGTATAAGGGCTGGAATGATCTGGTCATGAAATTCTTGTGTGATAAACCTACTGATCAAATGTTAGCTGAAGTATTTACCCATTTCCCCGATGGTGACTGTTTTACCGTCGGACATGTCATGTGTATATGTGCTTTTGTATCGGATGTCTTGAAGTTGAATAATGCCTCAAACGCCGAGGGTATTAGAACTGCTAGAATGATGGCTTGTAAAATGGTGCAGAAAAATAAAACTGCATGTAGACTTTATCTGAGAATTGTTTTGAGTGGACAGACATTTTAAATAAAAGGATGGATAACTCTGATCAGTGTTTCAGTATTCGTTTTTTGTTGCATGCATACGACATGGATAAACGGCTGCATAAGACTTATTATGATCCCTCCGGACCAGGGGGTTACGGTGGCATCAATAAACTAAGAACGGCCCTCGCGCATAGTGAGGGTGCAGTACCTCCACTAAAATATATCAAGAAATGGTTGCTGAAGCAGGATCCCTACACCCTGCATGTACCTGCACCGATACATTTCCGCCGAAATAGAGTATTGGTTAGTGGAATAGATAGACAGTTCCAGGCTGATTTAGTGGATATGGCAGAGTATGCATCCGAAAATGATGGTGTGCATTTTCTGTTGACGTGTATCGATGTATTCTCGAAACATGCATGGGTTCGTCCGTTACCATCCAAGAGGGCTATCGACGTCGCTAAAGCTTTTGATGATATTCTCGGTGAAGGGCGTACCCCCGATAAACTGCAGACTGACGCTGGCAAAGAATTTTATAACAAGATCTTTCAGCGTTTGATGGAGCGGTACAATGTCAAACATTTCTCTACATCTAACGAGACCAAGGCCAGTATAGTGGAACGCTTCAACAGGACTCTGAAAACCCGCATGTGGAGATATTTAACAGCTGCCAACTCCAAACGATATGTGGATAAACTACAGGATATGGTCCATGCTTATAACCATTCATATCATAGATCGATAAAAATGACCCCGGCCAGTGTTGATAAAGATAATGAGAAAACAGTGTTTAATACGCTATACAAAACCACTCAAGAGCCGATGGTGGTGTTTAGATACGATGTTGGTGACACGGTTAGAATTTCAAAAGTCAGAGCTACATTTCGAAAGGGGTATGAGCAGACGTTTACAGATGAATATTTTGTAATATCGCAGCGCATTGCAAGGTGTCCTCCAGTCTATAAGCTGCAAGACTATGCAGGTGCCCCTGTCCATGGAACATTTTACGAGAAAGAGCTGCAAAAAGTTATAGTGTCTAAAAACAAGGTGTATAAAATAGAAAAGATTATAGATAGAAAAAGGGAGGGGTCTAAGAATCTGCTATATGTCAAATGGCTGGGGTGGCCGGAGGCATTCAATTCGTGGATAGCTGAAAAGACACTAGTCGATGCGTAAAGAGACATACAAGAGACATACAATCCATTATAACCAGAGTGTACGATGGATAAGGAGGTGTCTGGGGGTTTCTATGTGACTCTAGCGAGTAATGCATCGGCAGGGATCTACCCGCAAAATAAGATATGGAATTTTAGAACTAAATTAGCAAAATCTATACACACCAAGCAGCCCTATGAAGTAGGCCTAATTGAAGCTCAGTACCCATGCAGCTGGCATAGTTTTCCTACCGAGGACGCTACGATGACCGTTCACGATGGTAAAACAGGTCATAGGACATCATGTCTATTAGTTGGTGGGCTTTATGAGAGTATCGGATCGTTATTACTACAAATCAACAAGACTTGGACCAAACATAATCCTGGCAGTAAAGTTATACTACATCATGAAGGTATTAGAAACCGCATTTATGTAGAAGGAGACGATCACCTATCTATCGTCTTTAGAGGAAAACTGGCTGCTATGCTGGGTTTCGATACAGGTGTCAAACTACATGCCCATAAATCGTATGCAGCATATGCCCCCCATCCCACCGATATTCACGGGGGGTGTTACAACATGTTCATATATAGCGACATTGTCGACCATCAGCTGGTCGGAGATAGTTATGTACCCCTGCTAAGGAGTATTAATATAACCGACACCAGCAGGAGACACTGCATTCACATGTTCGACAAGCCGCATTACGTACACGTAGCCCGAGACCCTCTTGGAGATATTGAAATCGATCTAAAGTCTGACCAGAATACAAATATAAAATTCACATACGGCAAAGTGATACTCAAGCTGCATTTTAGACCTGTAAAACAGTAGCATTCATAGCCCCATCTATAGGGATGAGGGGGTATAGACCGCCTTACGACGAGAACAAATATGTTCAGTATTATTTAAACCAAGCAGGGAGTGGGCTACCTGGCTATGAGGGTAGCAGCACACAATATGGTGCTGGCATCGGAGGGATGTTCCGTAGCCTCTTTAGAATGGCTATTCCGTTATTTAGGCGAGGGGTTAGTATAGCAAAGCCTCATCTGAAGACTGCTGCTAAACATATTATAGGCGACGTTATGACCAACATAGCCCATGCTGCATCTACGCCCAAACAGCAGGGGGCAGGCATGAGGGTATATGCCCGAAGAGCAACAAAGTATCCGCCTATAGGATGTGGGCGTACCCGTGCACCAGCACGTCGTCGTAAACAGAATAAAAGATTGGCATCCATCAAAAAGAGAGCCAAACCTAAAAGGATCAGGAAGGGGGCAGCCCGTCGTTTTAGAGGGACGGCTAACGATATATTCATCTAGTATAGCAGGAGGGTTGAATAACAATGGCGTTGCTACATAACATGTCAGACGAGTGCATTAAGAGCGAACTGGATCTCTTCTCCCTGCCTATGACGCAGACATCGATAGAAAAAAGTACATATATTGAAATACCCCCGCTATCAGCGCTAACAGATGGTGGCCCCATAGAGTTCTTTGTATCGGCCAGTAGCGAAGACTATATGGATCTAAACAATACGTATTTACACCTGAGGATCAAGATTACTAATCCTGATGGAACAGACTTGGCGCCGGCGGCACCCGTTGGACTGATTAACTATCCAGGATGCACGTTATTCTCCCAAGTAGATATTACTCTGGGTGATAGGCTTATCACCCAGTCGTCAAACACCTATCCGTACAGAGGCATAATAGAATGCCTGCTAAACTATGGAAACGGAACATTAGACACCCAATTTGGTTGTGGTCTATTCCAGAAAGACACACACGGACATATGGACGAGATTCTTCCTGGAGGTCTCAATCTAGGCTTAACGACAAGGAGTGAATATACGGGGCGAAGTCGTATAGCGGAGCTGATATCCCCTATACACGTCGATATGTTTTTTCAGGAGAAACTGATGATTAACGGAGTTGATCTCCGTATGAGATTCATTAGAGCAAAAAATGATTTCTGTCTCATGTCCGATGGTGCTGTGGAATACCGTGTCTCTATAGTGTCTGCAAATGTTTTCATTAAAAAGGTATCGGTAGCACCAGGCGTCAAGCTGGCACATGCCCGTGCGTTAAACCAGGCTAACGTTAAATACCCTGTTGATAGGGTATGTCTAAAGAATGTATCCATCGCAGCGGGCAGCCGTATATGCACACAGGATAATCTATTTCTAGGACAAATACCCAAGATGGTTATTATAGGTTTTGTGAATAACGAAGCATTCACAGGGAGCTATGCCAGGAATCCTTTCAGATTCCAACATTTCGGCATTGAGTTCTTATCCCTATATTGCGACGGTCAAGCATACCCCTCTAAGCCCTTTCAGCCTGACTTTAGAAATGGCCTCTATACTCGAGAATATTTCCAGCTCATTCAGGCTACAGGTCGTCAGCTCAAAGATAGAGAAATAGCTATTAACCATAAGGAATTCGGGGACGGGTATGCATTATTTTGTTTCAACCTTGAGGCAGATGAGGGCTGTGGGCAACATGTATCGCTAGTCAGAACAGGGAATGTGAGGCTAGAGGCACGATTCAGAGCAGCACTGGCTACAACGGTCAATTTGATATGTTATGCAGTTTATGATTCTGTTATAGAAATATCAAATAGACGGCAGGTGCTGTTGGACTATTACTAAAAAGTCGGTGCGATATGAATACTATAGAGCTAACAGCAGTGTGTCAGAAAATGGCCCACAAGGCATATTTTCTCGGCGCGTTACCGTGTAATCACCTACCCCGGGAAATTCATCAGAGACCTGTAATGATGGTGGTCAACACCGAACCTTCGCATATGGCCGGTGCACATTGGCTAGCCATCTATATTACAGATGAGAAACAGGGGTACTTTTTCGACTCCTACGGTAACCCTCCCTCATACTCTGAGTTTCCTGAGACCATACAGCGTTTTCTCGATCAGCACTGTATAGATGTTGTTCATTCTACACAACAGGTCCAGGATCCGTCAAGTACAGCATGTGGGCATCATTGTGTTTTTTTCTTGTTTAATATGCAAAAAGGGGTATCCTATCATAAGTTTTTGAAAATGTATGGGGATAATTTACCCCGTAACGATGAAAAGGTTTATGACTTTGTTAACCGTGTACAACCTAATGTCTGTAATGAACATGATATGACGTGTGTGCAGTCATGTGTATGCGGATGTAACATGTAACACGTGTTGTTATGTTTGTTTTCTGTATTGATAATAAAAAATACAATATTTTGATTACATTTTAGTCGTACTGTTTTCTTTTATTTTTTTTTTACGGATAAAACATACATTTAGATACATGATTTAAAATGGTAACCACCCGGCCATATGCATTCCAGGGGAAGTATTAGATGACAATGGCTGCTTGCGTTTCCTCCTTTTATCAGACGAGACAGGGACGGAGGCCATCGCATTGTCGTCCGTAGTGACGGGACTATGCTTATACATGTTTACAGTTTGTCTGAGCTGCTTATTAGGGATAGACGATAGTGGTATATTGTTACTGGCTAAAGATTTCAGAAATACATTCCAGCCCTGTGGTCTGACAGATTCGACAACATGGTAAGGGGCGGTAACATTCTTTAACAAATCAAACATATGGGACCCCTTAATAGTTTCGCCTCGTAATATGATCTCCCCCTTGTCCGTCCATGAAACATTTTTAGATTTCTTTAAAGAGTCCAGGATATGTCTGGTATTGCTCTTGCTTCTGACGGGTATATGTTTCATTATATCCTTATAAATATGATCGCCGGTGCCATCATCGTCATCAACACCATGCCGGGGCGACATAGGCGTATGAACTGGGTCCCCCTCAGCAAGTGACAGAGTTAATTCTCCGTGTTCGCGTTGCCCTTGTTTTATCATGGATAGATAACGCTGTAGGACCGCTCCGTACCTGGCCGCTTTTTCATATAGGTCTGTATCGGGAGTGTTCAACACCATCGCAATGGCCTTATCCAGCTCATTTTCAGCAGTCTGTCTAACAGAATCCCTGGGTTGGGTATGCTTTAAGGCATCGAGTTGATGTTGAGGAACTAGATACATCTTGTGCGTATGATCCATTATAATCACCCGCCTCTTGAGAACAGGCTTGTAAACAACGGTATGGCCACAGACAGTAGGGGTAGAAGAAATCCACCAGTCTGATTGATTAGTCTTTTCTTTCTAGATATTAGTACATTTTTATTGGCGAGTATTCTGAGGTCCTTCTTTCGTCTACGCAATTTCGTATGCTGGCGTGGAGTCAGAGGTATTTTGCCCTGTAAAATGTTCAAGGCTATTTCACACAGCGAGTTGATAAAGTCGGCGTTGGCTGTCCTGAGGATAACTTTACGCTGAGCCGGAGGGGCGCTATATAGCTGCTTAAGACGCTCACGGTTTCTACTTATACGTGAGGACATGGTCTTTTGGGCTAATCACTTTGACTCTCTGAGTGTATACAACATGTCGGTCTGACAATATATCTGTTCTAAGTCTCATGTTGTCCGGGGTCATGGCTTTAAAGTCTACAAGCAGATAGCCGTAAGGCATGTCGGTAGCGTCGTTGAAGGCTTCTAGAAAATATTTTGTCTTGCATGGAAACATCTGTTTGGCTATCAACATAATCTGATATTTGTCACGAGGGTTCTTAAACAAAACCATGTAATTGGTATTTAGACTAATTGTACGGCTGGTTTTACCCTGCATAAATAAATTCTGAACCAGATACATACAGCTGAGATTACGATGGTGTACATATTTGGTAAAAACGTACTGAACCTCTATATTATTGCATGCATCGTTCATCAAGTCGTCAATAATGAGCAGATTTCTAGTATGGACTGGTAAGATTGCATCATCACATAGAGATTTGGGGATCCCTTCTACAAAGTGAATGTTCCTTATTTTAAGCAAATCATCATATATGGGCTGCCAGCATGAGTAAACATATACTATATTTTCAATCTTTTCTGAGAATAACCGATCCATATTTTCAATGACTGTTTTGACAAAGTAGGTTTTGCCGCTGTTTGAAGGTCCCGATACTACCATGCTGAACGGGTGTTGAAGTCTAGGGTCGAACGTTGTGTGTACAGCAGCCATCTCTGCGGTCTGCGTGCACCCCCTCTGATGGACGGATGTATTGTGACCATAGAACCGTGAAACATTTGACAGTTAACATTCTTTATTAACACCGACATGATTATTAGCACAGTCATTCATCATTAATACATGATGCATAAAAAAAAAAAAAAAAAAAAAATGATTAAAATAAAAAAAAAGATGAAAGAAGAGAACATGGATCATTTGAAAACAATAAAAACAAAATAGCTAATAGCATGAACATGAAACAATTCTTAACACAATATGCATACCCCCCTCAAAAAATATAAAATGAATAAAAACATGGATCATTTGAAAACAATAAAAACAAAATAGCTAATAGCATGAACATGAAACAATTCTTAACACAATATGCATACCCCCCTCAAAAAATATAAAATGAATAAAAACATGATCCATGTTTTTTCTTCTTCTTCTTTTTACATATTGTTTTCAAATGATCCATGTTTTTATTCATTTTATATTTTTTGAGGGGGGTATGCATATTGTGTTAAGAATTGTTTCATGTTCATGCTATTAGCTATTTTGTTTTTATTGTTTTCAAATGATCCATGTTTTTATTCATTTTATATTTTTTGAGGGGGGTATGCATATTGTGTTAAGAATTGTTTCATGTTCATGCTATTAGCTATTTTGTTTTTATTGTTTTCAAATGATCCATGTTTTTATTCATTTTATATTTTTTGAGGGGGGTATGCATATTGTGTTAAGAATTGTTTCATGTTCATGCTATTAGCTATTTTGTTTTTATTGTTTTCAAATGATCCATGTTCTCTTCTTTCATCTTTTTTTTTATTTTAATCATTTTTTTTTTTTTTTTTTTTTTATGCATCATGTATTAATGATGAATGACTGTGCTAATAATCATGTCGGTGTTAATAAAGAATGTTAACTGTCAAATGTTTCACGGTTCTATGGTCACAATACATCCGTCCATCAGAGGGGGTGCACGCAGACCGCAGAGATGGCTGCTGTACACACAACGTTCGACCCTAGACTTCAACACCCGTTCAGCATGGTAGTATCGGGACCTTCAAACAGCGGCAAAACCTACTTTGTCAAAACAGTCATTGAAAATATGGATCGGTTATTCTCAGAAAAGATTGAAAATATAGTATATGTTTACTCATGCTGGCAGCCCATATATGATGATTTGCTTAAAATAAGGAACATTCACTTTGTAGAAGGGATCCCCAAATCTCTATGTGATGATGCAATCTTACCAGTCCATACTAGAAATCTGCTCATTATTGACGACTTGATGAACGATGCATGCAATAATATAGAGGTTCAGTACGTTTTTACCAAATATGTACACCATCGTAATCTCAGCTGTATGTATCTGGTTCAGAATTTATTTATGCAGGGTAAAACCAGCCGTACAATTAGTCTAAATACCAATTACATGGTTTTGTTTAAGAACCCTCGTGACAAATATCAGATTATGTTGATAGCCAAACAGATGTTTCCATGCAAGACAAAATATTTTCTAGAAGCCTTCAACGACGCTACCGACATGCCTTACGGCTATCTGCTTGTAGACTTTAAAGCCATGACCCCGGACAACATGAGACTTAGAACAGATATATTGTCAGACCGACATGTTGTATACACTCAGAGAGTCAAAGTGATTAGCCCAAAAGACCATGTCCTCACGTATAAGTAGAAACCGTGAGCGTCTTAAGCAGCTATATAGCGCCCCTCCGGCTCAGCGTAAAGTTATCCTCAGGACAGCCAACGCCGACTTTATCAACTCGCTGTGTGAAATAGCCTTGAACATTTTACAGGGCAAAATACCTCTGACTCCACGCCAGCATACGAAATTGCGTAGACGAAAGAAGGACCTCAGAATACTCGCCAATAAAAATGTACTAATATCTAGAAAGAAAAGACTAATCAATCAGACTGGTGGATTTCTTCTACCCCTACTGTCTGTGGCCATACCGTTGTTTACAAGCCTGTTCTCAAGAGGCGGGTGATTATAATGGATCATACGCACAAGATGTATCTAGTTCCTCAACATCAACTCGATGCCTTAAAGCATACCCAACCCAGGGATTCTGTTAGACAGACTGCTGAAAATGAGCTGGATAAGGCCATTGCGATGGTGTTGAACACTCCCGATACAGACCTATATGAAAAAGCGGCCAGGTACGGAGCGGTCCTACAGCGTTATCTATCCATGATAAAACAAGGGCAACGCGAACACGGAGAATTAACTCTGTCACTTGCTGAGGGGGACCCAGTTCATACGCCTATGTCGCCCCGGCATGGTGTTGATGACGATGATGGCACCGGCGATCATATTTATAAGGATATAATGAAACATATACCCGTCAGAAGCAAGAGCAATACCAGACATATCCTGGACTCTTTAAAGAAATCTAAAAATGTTTCATGGACGGACAAGGGGGAGATCATATTACGAGGCGAAACTATTAAGGGGTCCCATATGTTTGATTTGTTAAAGAATGTTACCGCCCCTTACCATGTTGTCGAATCTGTCAGACCACAGGGCTGGAATGTATTTCTGAAATCTTTAGCCAGTAACAATATACCACTATCGTCTATCCCTAATAAGCAGCTCAGACAAACTGTAAACATGTATAAGCATAGTCCCGTCACTACGGACGACAATGCGATGGCCTCCGTCCCTGTCTCGTCTGATAAAAGGAGGAAACGCAAGCAGCCATTGTCATCTAATACTTCCCCTGGAATGCATATGGCCGGGTGGTTACCATTTTAAATCATGTATCTAAATGTATGTTTTATCCGTAAAAAAAAAATAAAAGAAAACAGTACGACTAAAATGTAATCAAAATATTGTATTTTTTATTATCAATACAGAAAACAAACATAACAACACGTGTTACATGTTACATCCGCATACACATGACTGCACACACGTCATATCATGTTCATTACAGACATTAGGTTGTACACGGTTAACAAAGTCATAAACCTTTTCATCGTTACGGGGTAAATTATCCCCATACATTTTCAAAAACTTATGATAGGATACCCCTTTTTGCATATTAAACAAGAAAAAAACACAATGATGCCCACATGCTGTACTTGACGGATCCTGGACCTGTTGTGTAGAATGAACAACATCTATACAGTGCTGATCGAGAAAACGCTGTATGGTCTCAGGAAACTCAGAGTATGAGGGAGGGTTACCGTAGGAGTCGAAAAAGTACCCCTGTTTCTCATCTGTAATATAGATGGCTAGCCAATGTGCACCGGCCATATGCGAAGGTTCGGTGTTGACCACCATCATTACAGGTCTCTGATGAATTTCCCGGGGTAGGTGATTACACGGTAACGCGCCGAGAAAATATGCCTTGTGGGCCATTTTCTGACACACTGCTGTTAGCTCTATAGTATTCATATCGCACCGACTTTTTAGTAATAGTCCAACAGCACCTGCCGTCTATTTGATATTTCTATAACAGAATCATAAACTGCATAACATATCAAATTGACCGTTGTAGCCAGTGCTGCTCTGAATCGTGCCTCTAGCCTCACATTCCCTGTTCTGACTAGCGATACATGTTGCCCACAGCCCTCATCTGCCTCAAGGTTGAAACAAAATAATGCATACCCGTCCCCGAATTCCTTATGGTTAATAGCTATTTCTCTATCTTTGAGCTGACGACCTGTAGCCTGAATGAGCTGGAAATATTCTCGAGTATAGAGGCCATTTCTAAAGTCAGGCTGAAAGGGCTTAGAGGGGTATGCTTGACCGTCGCAATATAGGGATAAGAACTCAATGCCGAAATGTTGGAATCTGAAAGGATTCCTGGCATAGCTCCCTGTGAATGCTTCGTTATTCACAAAACCTATAATAACCATCTTGGGTATTTGTCCTAGAAATAGATTATCCTGTGTGCATATACGGCTGCCCGCTGCGATGGATACATTCTTTAGACATACCCTATCAACAGGGTATTTAACGTTAGCCTGGTTTAACGCACGGGCATGTGCCAGCTTGACGCCTGGTGCTACCGATACCTTTTTAATGAAAACATTTGCAGACACTATAGAGACACGGTATTCCACAGCACCATCGGACATGAGACAGAAATCATTTTTTGCTCTAATGAATCTCATACGGAGATCAACTCCGTTAATCATCAGTTTCTCCTGAAAAAACATATCGACGTGTATAGGGGATATCAGCTCCGCTATACGACTTCGCCCCGTATATTCACTCCTTGTCGTTAAGCCTAGATTGAGACCTCCAGGAAGAATCTCGTCCATATGTCCGTGTGTGTCTTTCTGGAATAGACCACAACCAAATTGGGTGTCTAATGTTCCGTTTCCATAGTTTAGCAGGCATTCTATTATGCCTCTGTACGGATAGGTGTTTGACGACTGGGTGATAAGCCTATCACCCAGAGTAATATCTACTTGGGAGAATAACGTGCATCCTGGATAGTTAATCAGTCCAACGGGTGCCGCCGGCGCCAAGTCTGTTCCATCAGGATTAGTAATCTTGATCCTCAGGTGTAAATACGTATTGTTTAGATCCATATAGTCTTCGCTACTGGCCGATACAAAGAACTCTATGGGGCCACCATCTGTTAGCGCTGATAGCGGGGGTATTTCAATATATGTACTTTTTTCTATCGATGTCTGCGTCATAGGCAGGGAGAAGAGATCCAGTTCGCTCTTAATGCACTCGTCTGACATGTTATGTAGCAACGCCATTGTTATTCAACCCTCCTGCTATACTAGATGAATATATCGTTAGCCGTCCCTCTAAAACGACGGGCTGCCCCCTTCCTGATCCTTTTAGGTTTGGCTCTCTTTTTGATGGATGCCAATCTTTTATTCTGTTTACGACGACGTGCTGGTGCACGGGTACGCCCACATCCTATAGGCGGATACTTTGTTGCTCTTCGGGCATATACCCTCATGCCTGCCCCCTGCTGTTTGGGCGTAGATGCAGCATGGGCTATGTTGGTCATAACGTCGCCTATAATATGTTTAGCAGCAGTCTTCAGATGAGGCTTTGCTATACTAACCCCTCGCCTAAATAACGGAATAGCCATTCTAAAGAGGCTACGGAACATCCCTCCGATGCCAGCACCATATTGTGTGCTGCTACCCTCATAGCCAGGTAGCCCACTCCCTGCTTGGTTTAAATAATACTGAACATATTTGTTCTCGTCGTAAGGCGGTCTATACCCCCTCATCCCTATAGATGGGGCTATGAATGCTACTGTTTTACAGGTCTAAAATGCAGCTTGAGTATCACTTTGCCGTATGTGAATTTTATATTTGTATTCTGGTCAGACTTTAGATCGATTTCAATATCTCCAAGAGGGTCTCGGGCTACGTGTACGTAATGCGGCTTGTCGAACATGTGAATGCAGTGTCTCCTGCTGGTGTCGGTTATATTAATACTCCTTAGCAGGGGTACATAACTATCTCCGACCAGCTGATGGTCGACAATGTCGCTATATATGAACATGTTGTAACACCCCCCGTGAATATCGGTGGGATGGGGGGCATATGCTGCATACGATTTATGGGCATGTAGTTTGACACCTGTATCGAAACCCAGCATAGCAGCCAGTTTTCCTCTAAAGACGATAGATAGGTGATCGTCTCCTTCTACATAAATGCGGTTTCTAATACCTTCATGATGTAGTATAACTTTACTGCCAGGATTATGTTTGGTCCAAGTCTTGTTGATTTGTAGTAATAACGATCCGATACTCTCATAAAGCCCACCAACTAATAGACATGATGTCCTATGACCTGTTTTACCATCGTGAACGGTCATCGTAGCGTCCTCGGTAGGAAAACTATGCCAGCTGCATGGGTACTGAGCTTCAATTAGGCCTACTTCATAGGGCTGCTTGGTGTGTATAGATTTTGCTAATTTAGTTCTAAAATTCCATATCTTATTTTGCGGGTAGATCCCTGCCGATGCATTACTCGCTAGAGTCACATAGAAACCCCCAGACACCTCCTTATCCATCGTACACTCTGGTTATAATGGATTGTATGTCTCTTGTATGTCTCTTTACGCATCGACTAGTGTCTTTTCAGCTATCCACGAATTGAATGCCTCCGGCCACCCCAGCCATTTGACATATAGCAGATTCTTAGACCCCTCCCTTTTTCTATCTATAATCTTTTCTATTTTATACACCTTGTTTTTAGACACTATAACTTTTTGCAGCTCTTTCTCGTAAAATGTTCCATGGACAGGGGCACCTGCATAGTCTTGCAGCTTATAGACTGGAGGACACCTTGCAATGCGCTGCGATATTACAAAATATTCATCTGTAAACGTCTGCTCATACCCCTTTCGAAATGTAGCTCTGACTTTTGAAATTCTAACCGTGTCACCAACATCGTATCTAAACACCACCATCGGCTCTTGAGTGGTTTTGTATAGCGTATTAAACACTGTTTTCTCATTATCTTTATCAACACTGGCCGGGGTCATTTTTATCGATCTATGATATGAATGGTTATAAGCATGGACCATATCCTGTAGTTTATCCACATATCGTTTGGAGTTGGCAGCTGTTAAATATCTCCACATGCGGGTTTTCAGAGTCCTGTTGAAGCGTTCCACTATACTGGCCTTGGTCTCGTTAGATGTAGAGAAATGTTTGACATTGTACCGCTCCATCAAACGCTGAAAGATCTTGTTATAAAATTCTTTGCCAGCGTCAGTCTGCAGTTTATCGGGGGTACGCCCTTCACCGAGAATATCATCAAAAGCTTTAGCGACGTCGATAGCCCTCTTGGATGGTAACGGACGAACCCATGCATGTTTCGAGAATACATCGATACACGTCAACAGAAAATGCACACCATCATTTTCGGATGCATACTCTGCCATATCCACTAAATCAGCCTGGAACTGTCTATCTATTCCACTAACCAATACTCTATTTCGGCGGAAATGTATCGGTGCAGGTACATGCAGGGTGTAGGGATCCTGCTTCAGCAACCATTTCTTGATATATTTTAGTGGAGGTACTGCACCCTCACTATGCGCGAGGGCCGTTCTTAGTTTATTGATGCCACCGTAACCCCCTGGTCCGGAGGGATCATAATAAGTCTTATGCAGCCGTTTATCCATGTCGTATGCATGCAACAAAAAACGAATACTGAAACACTGATCAGAGTTATCCATCCTTTTATTTAAAATGTCTGTCCACTCAAAACAATTCTCAGATAAAGTCTACATGCAGTTTTATTTTTCTGCACCATTTTACAAGCCATCATTCTAGCAGTTCTAATACCCTCGGCGTTTGAGGCATTATTCAACTTCAAGACATCCGATACAAAAGCACATATACACATGACATGTCCGACGGTAAAACAGTCACCATCGGGGAAATGGGTAAATACTTCAGCTAACATTTGATCAGTAGGTTTATCACACAAGAATTTCATGACCAGATCATTCCAGCCCTTATACGTACATTTGATATATGCATTATGTTGGACATACGTATCATTTTCTATGGCAGCATACATCAAAACGGATAGTCTATCTGATACAATCTTGCTATCCGCATCATAGACATAAGAAAACAACACACCCATTATAAACGCCACCCACCACCACCACCAGGCTTTGGTTTGCAAAATGACAATGTAGGGCGCCACATTTGTATGGCTTCATGTATCAGAAGCAGATGTTCATCGGACACACCTTCGGTGGTCAATGAATCCAGTTTTTCGGTATTATAGGTATTGCATATTAAATCACATAGATAAGATTCGACCACACCATAGATTTTTCCGGGGGACACAGTCAACCCTGTAGTCTTCTTTAGAACAGTTTCTAAAAGTAACAGGAAGGGGTGTCTGTCCAGGATGACACAAATGTCATGGTAGTGGGATTCGTAGTGATGATGTGTCGCTCCCTGTAGGCATGAATGGCGTCGTTGACTTGGGCAATCACACTGGCATCCCCAGCAGTCCGCTTGCTTCTGATGGTTGATGATGGCCACCACACAGACCCCCGTGGTAAATCGCAGAACAGCCAGCGATGCAGGGTTTAAACGGATCTGTATTGATACAGGCCATCCGTCGTCTCTCACAGCAGTGTCCACCTCCAGCTCACTGTCCTCTCCGATGTGTAGGAAGGTCAGATTCAATCCGGTCAGATAGACGGCATACTCTTGAAGCCAGTGGGGTCCGGGTTGCACAGCCTTTAAATCAGCAGTCTCCATAGCCACACCCCCACCTTGAACATGTTCATCATTGACCTGTGCTGCATAGCGTATCAAAAATATACCATTAGAATATGAAAATAAAAAACACACACACAACACCCACATATTAAAATAAGGTATAGCCTATCAAAAACACATTTAAAAAAGGAAAATAAAACACCCTTAATACTACTAGTATGTACCCTCCACCTTCTTATACATTGCGGGCATTTTCTAATGCTAGCATAACCCTAAACATACTCAAACACACCATGTACCCCATCATCAAACCCAGACGACTCAAACAGGCACATTCGGCATTCATCATCAGTTGTGCTCCATGGTTCTTCATTCGTCTTAGCCAAAGAATCAATCTCTGCAAAAATTCCACGTAGTGCAGACAGATCAGCCCACTGCATGAAAAAGACATTATCAAAATAATCAGCAGCTTCTAAAACACTGGCGCGTAGAGGAGAGCTACCGATGCAATGCATATCATAGCACTGTGGTAGCTCGTCTGTATCAACACCGCGTCTGAAAAAAATGAAATCCTGTGGTCTCTTCGTATGATAGTTTGCATCCATGCGATGAATCCTCGATTCATACTGAAAGGTGCATGCCAAACGATGTTGAATCCTCGGATCATACTGAAAGGTCCAACGGTATTCATGGGGTCCCCCATGCCATGTACCCTCGTCGCCGTCTAGCATGGGGCATAAATTCTCCAAGAAAAAATTCCACTCGTGAACGTTCATCCGCCACTCTGTAGCACAATCTTTAACTTTCAAAATAACACAGCCATCGACCCATGATATTACATACTCCAAGCCGTATTCGCCAACGTGGGTGAATGAATCCCCGGCACTCCGGTCTCTCAAGCCTAAAACAGGCCTCGTTCTTTTGAGTGGAGCATTAAGCAGTACCGCATCTCCACAACTATCGACATAGTTAGACACAGGCGTACTAGCGTTGGACATACCATCAGGCATCTGGTTTTCAATGTCCTCATTGCTCGACGCAGAGTCGTCCATGGCGGGGGAAGACAGCGGCGACGGGGTACGAGGGCCCCTATACAAACAATAAGGACTATCTGATCTATGGGTTTCTTCTGATGAGCAGTCCATGTCGAATGAAAAGAATACTGCAGCCAACTTGATGAATGCGGGGACCCTACAGCAGCCGTCGCCCCCTTTTTATACTATGTTTACGACCCGCCATAAAACATAAACAGGAAGTGTCTGTCTATACAGATCCCGCACCCCAGCGACCCCTGCAGGTTCACCACTGGCATTACACCTGTCATCCCTACACAAGGGATTTTATGACCCGTCATAAATCATAAACAGGAAGTGGCTCTTGTGAATAGGGATACCCCCCTCCACCCCCACCCTCCCCAACCGGAAGTGCGTTCAGATCGGAATGGACCCAAACAGTACATAATATCAACTACTGGCAGTGTTGGGAACGTTACTTTACTTTTTTAAAAAGTAATTAGTTATAGTTACTCACTACTTGTTTCAAAAAGTAAGTTAATAACTGAATTACTCTATAATAAAAGTAAATAGTTACCTGGGAAAGTAACTATTTGCGCTACTGTAAAAAAAAAAAGTTGCTATATGTCAAAGAATTTGGATTTTGGATTTGGATTTTTTTTAAATGGTCGAACTGTCCATTCAATGCCCTGATATACTTCCAACTGAATTTTAATTTAAACAGTAATTAGTTAGATCACCTCGTTACTGAAAAAATAACGGTGGTACCTAACGCCGTTCTTTTATACAGAGTTATTACAAACACTGTGAGTAGGCTACAGAGCAAGCCCTACATTGTGGCACAACCTCAACCAATCTAAATTTCACGTGCGAGGGGTTAGGATATTTTCTTGGCTAAACACTGCCATCTCAAGGATGTCAAAAATGTAAACTAGAAATAAGATGGATGTGTGAACTGTAAATACTTTGATTATCAAGAAGATGTATTATGAGGATGATGATGATGATTTTCATCAAACCATCCATTGTTGTATAGTATATTTATCCTATAGATCCTTAAATACTACTGTGCTTGTAGTAGGTCTAGGTTACTATTTGGGAGACAGCTTTGGGTTGATTAATGGTTTCAACTATAAAACCATATTTCTCAGGGACCAATTATTTCACCTGTGTGGATTAGAATATAAATACGCACATTAATGTCCACGCACACACACAGGCAAACCCACACTCAAACAGACACACAACCTCATGCATGCATACAAGCATTCACAATGAGGAAATGGTAAGGTGGAAAACTTGTTCAGTCTTGCATTGATAACTTGATACATTTTCATTAGCGGGTTGCAATTTAGTGTAATTTATCAGGGTTTGGCTTTCCAACCTTTTGTATTTACAGAAATGTTGATGGCTTGAACTTCAACGTCAATTTACAAAATGGATGACCTTCTCACCGTCCTCAAACCAAATGACAAACAGTGTGGTCTCCCCTCTGCTGTGGAAGGGTGAAACAGCGTTGTGTCCAGGACAGTCTCAGAGGCTCTGCCGCCTTCCTACTGGGCTGCTAATGACTCTTGGAGCTCCAGTTTCCCCTGCTGTTGCTCCATGTCCTGAATACAGCCGGCTTTGTCTATTTCTAGTGACGCCCCAACGGCTTCCATCACACACACCCAGGTTGATTACCTGAGACTCTGCCGAGGCCTTTTGATTAATTACTATTTTCTACTTGTCATGCCTTAATTGTGTGCTCTGCTCCCCCTAACAGGAGCTTTCAGTCAACCAACCCATGGACAGACTTCTGTATTTCCTTCTGAGGACTAAAACAATAGCTGACAGAATACCTACTGTATTAAGAAATCTTTGTTGTGTTGTGTCTTTGTGAATGTTAACAAAGAGAACCGTAATATGTATTCATAAGGCTAAAGTTGATAGGTAGGCAGTTATGATATTGATATCAGAACATTGTCAAAGCTGCTTGGCGTGGTGTACATCTAAACTGTTTTATGAAGATTAAAACTAAAGTTTCTTTTTGAGGTTGTCTTGGATGCACTTTTCCTTCATGTATTGTTTAAAATATTTGACAAATAACCTTTGGGGGGAAAGAGAAAGAAATAGCTAGAGGAGCTGACATTAAAAGAAAAATAGTGTCTTCTTTCAGCTCTGGCCTTGCTGACAGCTTTGTGAAGGTAGATGTGGATATGAATGGCCGTGTGGGTGTTATGTAGAAGAGTGCTGAACTAAACAGCTACTCCAAATTTCACACGTCACTATAAGCATTTCACACACACATAAAGATATGCACGTGTGGGCATAAGCACGTACACACCGACAGACACACAACCTACACACAATTCACACACTCTCACTACACATGGACATACAATTCACATGTATGTGCTTTACCTGTGTGTCCAGATGCATGGTTGGAGTTCCAAGATGGAGCAAAAATCCAACAAAGAAAGAGAAAGAGACATTTAGCATTCAGACATAGAGAGAAAATAGTTTTTGGTTAACGTTTAAATAAAATATGTACAAGCACAATAGAGAAGAAACCTCTGTGTGAGTGTTTGAGGAGATTTATCTATTTTCTCTAGCCCAAAGTTTTATAACATGTAAACACTTTTTAAACCATGGTTAGTGAAACAATCACCAGCAGACAGGGAAGAACTGAAGCATGCTTTCCCTATCCCTTAAAAAGCCTTTTCCATCTGGGGGTTTGAGTGTGGCAGAGGGGCGTTAATGTGGACTGAATGGTGCGCAAAGGCACTTCACAACCAGCTCTGATGGACAATCAGGATTCCCACACTTGTTGTGTAACAACTACTTCACCTTGGAGCAGCAAAGGAAACGCTGCACCATCCAAGCTTCCATTTAAACCACATACTGTTCATTTCCGTTGATGTTGTTTGCTGCGCAACAGATGGTAAAAGAACAGCTATAGGCATCCCTGCTTGAAATCAATCGAATGGTACATCACAACGACACTTCACGCATTTATTTTGGGCATGGATTTGAGGACAAGCAAACCATTTGTTAATTGTCTGTAATACTCAGAGACATGCATATTCATCCGGGATGGTTGGATTGGAAACATCGGAATCTCCTAAGAAGTATCGGTAATATAATTAGTTATCGACCCATTAGATTGTTAATCTCAGGGAGGCTCAGTGCAGCGGTAAAGTAGATCTTACACTATCTTGTGAATTATTAAGCAGACTTTAATAATGCAGGCAAAGTGGTTATATCATGGGAATGTTGAAATTTGTCTTTCTTCTGTCAAACGAAGGCGATCAATTGTTGGATATTGTGTGGAATGAGAGTATTAGAAAATGAACGAGTCACCTAGGGATAAATAAATCAAGAGAATATTGAGGCCTGGAAATCATCTTTTTGAATGACATCAAGTCATTAATTCTTATAGAAGCTCACCTATTCAAAAACCAGTAAAAAGAAGCTCTAGCTATTAATCTGTTTCTAATCCACTTTGTGACTAAATTGACCATCATTAATTAACTCTAGTTCCTTTCATTTTGAGGGCTGGTTATTGCGGTGTAATAACTTTGCAGTACGGTTTGAATTATCTCCTATCTCAACACATTGCACCGAGTCCTGCCAACGTTAAAGGTTCCAAACAGTCTGCAGAGAGAGCCGACGCTGCTCCAGTGATGGGTCTATACTGTCCACCAAATGGTCTACCCAGAGGTAATTGTCTAGAGGACTCGCACTATCTGGAGAGAAACAGAAAAACACTCCCACCGTACAAAATTCGTCCTTTGTCCAAAGTATTTATCGATCACAACAATGAGCCCTCAAGTGAGTCACTCACATCACTTAAAAAAATTGCTAGCCTTCGGTTTGTTGGTCCATAGTAAGCTTTACCCTACATGAATATGCATTAACATAAAAATGCATAAAAGTGCGTCAACACGTTCACGTTCACACATAAACGTGCTGTAAAATGACTAGTGATGGGACAGTGGGACAGTAAACCCTGTTCAGAAATTGATTTGTAGAGAAATGAACATGTAATTACACCTGGAAAGTTACGTTGGAAATTAGTTAATTGTGAATACGTCACTATTTTAAGTGTCCCTTCTTCGATTGAAAGCATTAAACATCAAATAACATTTGATAAAACAAACTAGTTCTACTGGGAAGGTAATGAAGCTCTGCTTGAACACATTGAGGCAAATATATCATCCTTAAACGAATTATACCTCGGCTCGTATGTGCATGAAAAGCATAATTTGCCAAGAGAAATGGAATTATCCAGAGATTAATTGTCTGACCGATATAAATTAGAGAGTCCATTCAAATCACAATTGATATATGGTCATAGAAGGGAGCAGGAACTGTGTTATTGATGTATTATAGATCTAAGAGAGAGATGATAAGGTTTAGCTGGGAGTTATACACATCTATTCTACTTGATCCATTTGGAAAACGATCTCATTATGGAGACAGGCTAAATAATTAAAATACATCGAGACTGCATTAGCAGTTGAGTGGCCATTGGTCCAGTATTATCTCGTTTGTTTTGATTTATCACAGAAAAATTATATCTATCCATCTATCCATCCATCTTTCCATCCATCCATCCATCCATCCTTCCATCCACTAAATATCTACGAAATCACAATTTTTGTTAGCAATTGTCTTCGTCTTCTTCCCCATCTTTTTGCTGATTCCTTTTTAGAAGAGAGAAGATCCTCCTCTCTCCTCTGGTTTAGGAGAAGACGGAAGAGAGAGAGGGAAGAGCTTTTGTCTTGATTTAATAATTAGAGGCAAGTCAACCTGTTGATCTGGGTTCTCGATGAAAGGGGTTCAGTCAATGAACCACATGGCTGGGGGACACAGAAATGTGTTCTGTGTGTGCGTGTGCATGCATTCTTGTGTGTAGAAATTTAATTCAAGAGAAGTAACAGATTTGGTTTTCTAGTGCTGTTTATTTGTTCAACAACCAACCTTATTACTTTCTGACTAAAACAGTTAAAAGAAAGACTAAACCGACTCGAAACTAAATAACTTTATATTCTACCATGGATTGGCATCTTTTCTGTCTCTCCCATGAGCTCCAGTGGATCCAATTGTGATTCTATTTATGTCGTGTATGGATTTCTGTGGATTTTACTGGTGCAACAAATGTTCAATTCAAGATTTAGCCAGCAAACGGATAAGTCATAGTGCATAGCGTATGTCTTCATGAATGTCAATAACGACAGACACATCGCATGGGGATTAACTTGGTTGTGTGTGTGTGTGTGTGTGTGTGTGTGTGTGTGTGTGTGTGTGTGTGTGTGTGTGTGTGTGTGTGTGTGTGTGTGTGTGTGTGTGTGTGTGTGTGTGTTCAAATAAAACCGGGCCTTCCAGTAAAGTCAGCATGAATTACTCCACCGGGATGGGAGTGCGGGTCGTGAGGACAGAGGATTTACAAAACTTAACAGCACATTTACTGTCCCCATATAACTTTAAGTCCACAATATTACACGTATCCATAGTCACATCACAAGGATTCAATTCATAAGCGGCTTTCTTTGTAAGAAGCCCTGCAACAAGAGAATTATTGAGAAGCCTCTTTGGCTCCGAAAGTTACAAATGTAAATAAAACAAACATTATTATTTGATTGTAATTTTGCCTGCGAGCTTTATAGCCATTAAAGAGGCGTGTAATGTGTAATAAAGCCTGTGCTCACTTGGTGAATGCTAATGATCGGAGCTACAAGTCACTGATGCAATACAACAAACCCGCAGCAACAAGATAAGATCATGAAATATTCAACAGAGTTGGAGAAAGATTAAGCAGTCACAAAGCACTCGCAAATGAATAACGCAGTTTTGCACACACACACGCGTCCTTTTTCTCGCGGGTCTACCCGTCCTATCGTTTTATCGATATTTCCTCCTCATTCATCGCTGTCATTTGTCGGCCGTTGTGTGCGAGGCCTTATGTGCTCAGACTTCATCCACCGGTTTCCCTCATGTTCACGGTGTTGATTGAA
The DNA here is from genome assembly GCF_902167405.1 of Gadus morhua. Classification (NCBI taxonomy): domain Eukaryota; kingdom Metazoa; phylum Chordata; class Actinopteri; order Gadiformes; family Gadidae; genus Gadus; species Gadus morhua. The sequence continues at coordinate 20,361,305 of NC_044063.1, forward strand.
TGAATATCAATAAAACATATTGACATGCTGGCACTCGACATCCCTCGCATTGACCTCAGCTGTTTACTCATTTATCTGCAATCAGTGCACTGTCTTCCTAGACGTAGGCTTACTTCTCTAAACAGTTGTGAGTCAGAGCACAGACGTCTCACGTCCTCTTACTCCCCTACATCCTAACATATAGGCCGTCTAGCCCCGGAAGGAGGGATTCTTCCTGACATTAGCGCGTAAGAAATACAAAATCTTCAACTCTGTTCCGTGCAGCAGTGGTAATGTGACTTTGGGACGACTTTCTTTCCCTTTCTAACTCGGCACAGACAAAGCACATAATTCACTCTGATTTGTACTTGATGGGATCCTGTCTGCTTTTGCCACGGATGCTTTGATCACCGTAACTCTGGCTGTCTTCTAACTCCTTTTATCCTCCAATTCAAAGAAGAGGAGACGTAGGGAAACATTACGCCGTTGGCACAGAAGTACACATCAGCACCAGAGCCCCAGAATGTGCTCGTCATCGTGAGTACACTGCTTACTAACACACCTGAGTGTGGCCTAGTTTTGATTACATTAGCTAGAAATCTGAATATATAACATTTTAATGTTTAACGAGGAATATATCTTGGTGACAGGAAGAAAGATGTATATCACGTTAGATACACACACACACACACACACACACACACAGTGGCATACACAGACACGCACGCACACAAACACACACTCACACAGGGCCATGGCTCCAGGTGGCTTGCCTGTGGCGGCTTGACGGGGACGCAAGCATAACCTGTCACTCAGTGATGACATCATCATTATCTGCCAGACACCCCTATTTCTCTTACAGAACTCATTTCCATGCTCCGTACTTCACCTCTCAGTTTGATTGATGCCTTCACGATGTGAGGGAGAGGTGATATGGTTTGGTAATGTGGTTTTGGCGCAGGATGCATGTCCTGTAATTTATCCGTTTTTCATTTCATCCTACAGTGGACACTACTGGCTGGATCATTGCTAAACTCGAAATAATATCTCGTTTAAAATGTTTCTATAGATATATATATGCATGCAGGATAAATATAGCTGGCTTTTAGAAATAAAAGCAGCATTGAGCAGCTGCTAAACTTGTTTGTTTAGCAAATCTTAACCCCCATTTCTATTTTAAGCATCTTTAGTATGCATATTTTACTCCGATTTTACTCGTTTTGTTAGTACATGAGTTGCACAAGCATATTGTTTGTATTGAATATAGTTTCAACAAAACAAACATTGTGCTTATGCTAATTCATGTATAGGCCTTCGCCTTTCCTTTCACCAACTGCATAACGTCTCATAAACACAGACATTGTCCCCTTGTGAGTTCGAGGCCACTGAATACTCAAAGTATTCAGTGGCCACTCATTGGGTACCTTCAGGAGCCCACTCTCCACTGCCTTTCATGCATTTTTCACACAATGCAATCAAGCAGGTCACTCCAGTCAGCGGTTTGGCTCTCAGCCCACGAAAGGCAACAGGAAATGGCCCAGAGAAGAGCGCATCTTACTTCACCACAATACGCCGTCTTTCCAAGTCGATCAGGTAATTGGCAGACGAAACGTTGGAGGAATCTGATTGGATCCTACAGGAGTTGATTAGGTGTGTACACATGGGACAAAATAGGCCAGCCCTATGCGTGTCAGTCAGTAGAAGGCTTTAGCGGACGCGAGAGGGGAGGGTGGGGGGGAACGCATTTTAATATTACTAGTGGTGGGAAACTAAACGCTGTCAACAAATTAGGTTGAAGAGGAAGCAAAACTTAAAACTGTAAACTGTAGTTCAGATAGGAAGTTAATGTGGCGCTGCTTGAACATTTTACTTGCAAGTCAAGCATAGCGTTATTCAAATTCGTCAGGAGTTCTGAGTATAATTCATGTGATGCATACTGAACAGAACTCATTGTGTTTGTTCTATTTTAATTTACTTGAGTCCCTCTTATAGATAAAATGGTATCCTCTAACAGACAACAACCTATACTTCCCTCAAATGCCCGGTCCAGACTACAGAACGCTTACAACAGGTCCAGACTGATCAATCTCAATGAATAGATGAATACATCAGCTCTTCCCTTCTAGAAGTCTATAACAATATATTCTCTGAATGTCTTTTTCTATTTACAGTATCTCCTGCCAGGAAGTAGCGGATATGAATTGTATTGATTTTCGCCCTCTTATACATTATGCAGCACAATGTGTTGAAGGTCAGCCTCCCCATGTGTCCAGTTGTTTTTGTCAACTGCAAGTTATGCAGCACCACCGAAAAAGACATATGCGCCGAGAGAGGAGATGTACTCTCCTGTTAGAAATCCCTCTGCCTTTGCCTGGACTGCGAGCGGTGCAGGGGAGGGGACGGAGCTGACTTGAAGATAAATCCTAGAACAGATGGAACCAGGCAGCGCAGAGTGAACCAGAAACCCTCAGCCCACCACATGATAACAAGGGCTGCTCCGCTTGTCACAGGTTTGAAAGTTCTTCCGTGCCGATTTGTTCGGTGGGTTCCCTCCGTCAGGTTCTGTGACGCCACCGCCTGCCTGCTGTCAAGTTTGTAGTTGTTGAGGTTATAATGAGTCTGAGGCAGTTGTTTGAAGGTCGTCAACCATTAGGTGTTAAAGCGATACACCCGGCTTTCAGATATAATCATAGGGGCTGCTGGAAGAGCTAATGTGTTTTCAAGAATCAATCATGTGGAGGCTTGCAGCTGCAGATACATTGAGGTTTGGTCTTGAATGAATAAAAACAGTGTTTAAAGATAATTTATATTATTTATAAGTTGACAAATATATTACTCGTAAACCTTGACGCATTCATATTAGATTGGAATCAATGTTTTGACGAGCTACCCTGATGGAATGAAGTCAGTTTACAGCAAGCGCAAAGGCATAGAGCAAATATAGTAGCGTATATCTTCATACTCACTCATACATCTAAAGATATTAACTAGTATTTTGACGATTTATCAGATTCTTTCCTCCAAAGCAAATCCAGCTTTTATCCAAAGGTACTATCAAATTATAAACAATGAAATTGTGCATTTAATGTGAATTGAGAAAGATTCATCATCATTACCGCGGGGGCCGCCTAGCGGGCTTGATGTACTGCAGCGCCAGGGTTTTTTAAACCCCTTTCTTTACATGGACATATATATATATAAATACCTTTTATCTATAATTAAATGGTCATGTTTATGCACTGTGATATGAAGGAATAATTACAAATGAACGTTAGAAAGAGAAAGCATAATGTGGCAAATTAATGCAGAGTGGGAAGACGGCGTTATCTCGAAGAAGGCGGTGTGGCGGTAAATGAGGAACACGAATTGGAATAGGATTCCAAGTCTGGAGCCCCGTCCCTCAGGCGGTCTCCTGTACTCATCTCCGAGCCCCACAGCTGCACTCCAAGCTGCTGCTGCTGCTGCAACACACTGCTGTGCATTATGGGAGATGGTGACTCAGAGACGTGGGTTTCTACGTACATCTGCTAGTGAACAGTGTATAGCGTGCCAGGAACAAGGCCTTTCTCTTTCCGTCTTTGCCAATCATCACTTATATCAAACTATCATTTCCCCATCCATCATCTTCTCAAACCTCCCCCACCTCCTCCCACTCTCCCCTCTCCCTACTCCTCCCGTCCCCTCCCTCGTTCTTCCTCTAGAAAGGAAGTGCTTTCAATCCAGCTGCCGAGAGATTTTAAACAAGGAGCATGCGAGGGATGCTATAGCATAAGACTGAATGAAGGGTAGTTTTGTATTGTTATTATTATTGCGAAAAAAAACATATGACACAATGTCGAGGGAATGTTGACAATGAATCTTCAATATGTCGCTCCATAAATAATGAAAGTCACATTTCTGGAGATTAATTTCAGCTGGGTCCACACGGTAGAGCGATGCTTTGTGTGCGTGCGTGTGTGTGTGTGCAAGGGGGCACAAGGGACAAGAGGGGGGTTTGTGACGATCTGAAAGGAGACGGAGCGAAAAAATTGGATGGAAACGCTAGATGGCAGTACAAAGTGCTTTTCTGACCATTTTTCGTTCTCGAAACATGGGGGAAAGGTTCCCTTAAAAACATTCTCTAATGACATTTGACATTGATATATGCATTTAATTTGGAGATGGCCTATGGGATGAAACTAATTGGGAAAATCTCAAATTGTAAAGGGTATCTCACGATCATTAATAACGTTGATAATGCATATCACAATAACACGATTGGTTTTGTGTTAATACGATAACAAGGGAAAGACAATGGATTGAATTAGCGGCCTGGCCGGACACTTTCTTAATTCAAAGTAAAAGCCAGCACAGCCGTCTGATTCCCCTTGGGATATTAAGAAGCAGAGTTTGTCTGGCAAAAAAATAAAAAGGCTTGCGACTGTGATCGGAAGCCAAACATCCTTGCCGTCGTGCCCTCGAGCAAGGTGTATCCTAATTGCATTGGGGGATATCTAGCTGAGGGAATGGATCACCTCGTTCAGATTTTAAATTCAAACGGCAGCAGCGGTAGGTAAGGACATCTGTGTTAGTGCAACACGGGCGGCAGCAGAGGTTCGCTAGGGGTGACCAGCCGCAGGCAGCTCAGATGATTAAAACACAAAACATATTAGCTTTTTGACATATTCTTCTGGAAACACATGCGTGTTTCTGTGGAACACTGACCCAGTTGAACTGAAAACTTGAGCTGGTTCGTTTAACGGTAGGAAACGTCAATATAAAACGCTGCGGGTTTACTTCTGTTATCTATAATTAACTGTGGCAAGCTAATACGCCCATCTCTCCAGAAACGTATTTGATCTGGAGCATGGGTAAATGAAACGGCATGGCATTTATATATTACTTGAGAGATTGAAAAGACATGCACGTTAATATTTGTTGAAAGCCTGCAATTGTAATTTGCATTTCTGTGTTGTCCTTTTTGTATTGACTGTTAACTTCATTCATTAATTATAATTGTTTTATTCAAATGACTACAATAACATTAGTTTCTAGGTCAAGTGCTAGATTGCTGCATGTCAACTTGACATATGTTCCCATTAGTTTTGTTATTTAGTTTTGCTACCCTTGCAACAGCTAGGAACATGAATTGACATACATACATACATACATACATACATACATACATACATAAAATAAAAAAGGAAAAATAAATATTATGTAGCAAAAACAATGTTTTATTCAACATATGAAACGTCTACAACTGCATATCTCCCCTTTGAGATTCTTTATACACACACACACACACACACACACACACACACCTATCCAAACGTAATAGCGTCTGCTAGATAGATAAGGTCAGGCTGACCCTTTTCAAGTATGCATAAAATATTACATAATATACAAATATTTCCTCCACACTGCCCAGGTCATTACAGTTGGCTGGCTCTTCACATAAATTATTCCTTTTTTGTATTTATGTGACAAGGTTCCAAGGTTGTGTGACTGTTGCCTGGGTGGCATTCTATAAATGGTACATTTATAAGTTGAATAAATGAATCAAGTTTATTTTAAAAGTATGTATAACTAGCTTTAATATCAATTGGGCGAGCCAGCAAGACATTTGGCAGTAGGCCTATGCTATGATACAATATGCCAGACACGGGTTCCAATTATTATAATTATTATTAATAAATGAACAAAACAGACCAAATCGTCCACGTTAACTGTGACTAGCAGGCCGTTTCCTCATTGGATGAGGCAATGCTTCGGCAGCTGGAGGCATATCATCGCCACGTCGACAGCCCAGCAAAGCATAAATGCATTCTGGAATTAAAAAATGCTGGCCCAGCAAAAATGTATGGGTACGTTATCTGCATTGATTCCAAGAGGAAGCCCTTAGTTGTTGTCATACGGGAATTTAATGAATATCTGGTACTTATGGGGGATGCTACAGCGATTTAAGTACATATTCACATCTTAAACCCAATTGTACTACTACAGCCAGGTCTCTGTGTGAAGTAATGGTGTCGACAGAAATCGAGTTAAGCCATGGAAAATGAAATACCAAATGTAACAGAGAAATAGGACCTTGGGTGGGCTATACAACAGAAATATCTTAACAATGTCAAGGTGTTTCAGGCCATAATTGATCTTTAAATACAGGCTTTGTTGTTTGTGCTTGAGCACTTGCTGCTTGTTAATCGAGGCACATTGTGTGTGGAAATTAAATAGCATAAAAAGTCATAACCTCACATTCAAATGAATGAACAGCCTTAAACTCCTGTTGTTGAATAGGCCTATCTATTGACCTGGAAATCCGGGTTACACAATTGAAGGAATGAACGCCCTCCGGTAATGTCATAATTGGGTGTGTTTTATGTAAATTACTGAGTTTGAACGTCTGACTTTTGGCAAATGTATCATTGTGACAGGGCATCGTTTTACAGCTTAGTGCAAAAAGGCTGACGAAAGATTAAGGCAACTTTAGTTTGAGTCAACTTCAGTGGTGTCATTTGTGATACTTAGTTACACACTACTGCACTCTACTGCAACACACACACACACACACACACACACACACACACACACACACACACACACACACACACACACACACACACACACACACACACACACACACACACACACACACACACACACACACACACACAGGTTGGTCTTTTAATTGATGCAAGACAAGACACTGAGTTGTTAGACAATCAAGGAAATAACTAAATCAGAGATTGTTTTAGGAAAAAAAGATCCGACGAGCAGAGAAGGCAAAGTAGACATACAACACGCCCAGTGTTGGCCACTTGTCTCCGTCTCCTGGTTAAATTGATTGGATGGGTTTTAGGGCTCCTCCAACAGCCTGACTCACTTAACGCCCAGGTCTTTTGCGTGCCCTGTGGTCGTGCATCTATATGGCCTCTTTGGTATTTTCCCCCTTTCGCGGTGAGTTCATTCTGCTGACCATACAGATGCGGGTATGAATATGACAGAACGTGCTTTTACAGCATCTTATACGTTACAGTGTGATATATTGATGTCGGCTAGAGCTTGATTTGCGCTGGGCATCCAGCCAACTTCGATGATTGATGTGCTAACCGTAAAAAACTAGTAGTTGACGTGATGAAGAATCACAGGCCCTGCAGAAGTTGCGGTAGTATAATAGCTGTAGAAGTAGTAGTAGTAGTAGTCGTAGTCATAGTAGTAGTATTAGCTGTAGTAGCAGTAGTAGTGGCAGTAGCAGTAGCAGCAGTAGGAGTAGCATCAGCAGTAGCATTAGCAGTAGCAGTAGCAGTAGCAGTAGCAGTAGCAGTAGCAGCAGCAGTACTAGTAACAGTAGTCTAGACTGTTGGAGTTCTATAATGAGTAAGCATAGCAGCAGAAGACCAGCTGTGTACAGCTAAGAGCCACAGCTGGTAGCAGCTGCAGGGATCCACGTCTCCATTGTCTAGTAGCAGTGATTCACCCGCTCTAATAGAGACATGCCCGTTTAACACAAGGGCCATCGGCAAGACGGACAAATTACTTCCTGGGGATTGTGGTTTGTGAATTGAAGAAAATAGGTTAACTTCCAAGCAAAGCAGAAGACGTACTGGGAAAGCCAAGTATATCCAGAAGCACAGTTAATCAACCTAATGTATGATTATGCACAGACACACATTGTCCTTCTTCTGAGCCGTTTGCCCTGCTCTGCTTTATTTGTGTGCTGTTTTTGTGTCTTAATTAAAAAGCGCCCAAATCTCCCCACATATACTTTGATGAAACGATCAAAGGATATAATCTCATATCTTCTCCTCAATTACTGTATTTTTTGTTGTTTTTGGCGGGAAGGGGATTTGCTGTGGCCACCAGTCCCACTAGTGTTTTTGGCGAGCTATGCAATTTTTTTCAGCTTGACATTAACACAACCTTAAAATCCAGCAGAGCAAGAACCTGTAAAATAAAGTGGTCACACGCTTTTCAGTCGTGTGCACAAGAAAAAGCCTCAAACCACGAGGCACGATATCCTTACAAGACAAGGGCCTCCGGGCCATAACTCTAATGGGAATCAAATCACCGAAATCGTTCCAAGTTTCCCATAAAGATATCTTGTAAAAACAACACCTATATAAAGGAATAACGCAAGTGTGTATCTGCCTTTAAACACTATTGAATCCCAAACTCGAGAAACTGTAAAACAGTGTAAAGCTGTTCCTGTCCGCATGGTGTGTGTTTTCCATGAAGTCCATTTAAATGGGTCTCGATAAACTGCCGACATGTTTATCCCTGGGCTCGGGTGCAAGGTCGTATTTCAAAAACAACTAAATTTTTGGCACCTCCTCACAACCATATCCTAACCCTTACCCTCACCTTCTTAAAGAGCCCATGCCATTAAAATCACATTTTTCCTATTGTTTGTTAAATAACATAGGTCTGAATAAGTTTGTGAGCTGTGGTAAGTTTGAAATCTATGCAGTTTGTCTGCTGAATGCAATAGGCAATGAAAGGAAAAAGGCAGAAGAAATGAGCCGATCTGGATAAGGTGACACTGTGACGTAGCGTTGTCAAATTATTATTCATGGCCCTGCCCACTTGGTTGGTTCGTAACCACCCACAAGAATTCTGAAGGAGTCGTGATTGAGCTAGTGCTAAATGCTAATACGTGTACGGTAGTTGCTTAGTTCGTAGTAACAGGCTAGTTACAGAATTTTGAATGCAATGGCAGAACGACATCGAACTACATGAACTGCGACATGCTGCCTGCCGCAGGTTGCCGCGAGGCACCACCGCCGCGAAGCACCACCGCCCGGCAGCGGGCAGCCGGGCGGTGGTGCCTCGCGCCGGCAGCAGGCAGCGCAGGGTTCTGTCTACTACAGATTGATGTGGAAGTGGAAGAACCAGAGAAGTCGGAGAACCCGACGAAGTCCTTTGTGATTCATTATATCGTCTAAACGTGCACACAGCTTTTGGCCGTGATAATATGTATTATTTGATATAGATATCTATGTATTATATGATATTATTTAGATATAGAGCTCCAGGACTGTAACGCAAGTGTTGTACACTTCCTTGTTATTTGGATAACCGTTCTGCTGTTGGTGTGATGGCGCATAACACGTCGGACTCTCATCTATGGTATTTCTACAACTAGACCCGTAGTGGGGGTTATCTCAGCCATGGTTGAGAATGAATTGGGGGAAAGGAACTTTGGCTTTGACTCCCTGAAGTCATGAACCACGACATGGAGGAGAAAGGGATTGTTGACCGCGGTCGTCTCCCGCCGGAGCCTCGCTGCCGATGGACCACCGCCTCGGCTTCAGGATGCGGTGATTAGCGCTGACCGCTGCCGAGGCGGTGATTAGCGCTGACCGCTGCCGAGGCGGCAGGAAGCAGGGCTCAAGCGGGATATATTCGCGGCCAACAATCCCTTTCTCCTCTATGTCGTGGTTCATGTAGCCTACTTCAGGGAGTCGAAGCCAAAGTTCCTTTCCCCCAATTCATTCTCAACCATGGCTGAGATAACCCCCACTACGAGTCTCGTTGTAGAAATACCAGAGACGAGAGTCCTACGTGTTATGCGCCATCACACCAACAACAGCAGAACGGTTATCCAAATAACAAGGAAGTGTACAACACTTGCGTTACAGTCCTGGAGCTCTGCTCTATATCTAAATAATATCATATAATACATAGATATCTATATCAAATAATACATATTATCACGGCCAAAAGCTGTGTGCGCGTCCAGACGATATAATGAATCACAAAGGACTTCGTCGGGTTCTCCGACGTCTCTGGTTCTTCCACTTCCACATCAATCTGAAGTAGACGCGGTCGTTTGAGATTCATAATAACCTATCGTCTGGAGGCTCACACAGCTTTTGGCCGTGATAATATATATTATATATTATATGATATAGATATCTATGTATAATATGGGTTTCTAAGAGCCATTGCGATACATCCACCGTAAACAGAGCGCATGGTACCGTGGCTACAAGCTGCTCAGGGCCACATCCCCACCCCCCTCCTTGACCTGCCTTGACACGCCCACCGTATACAGAGCGCATGGTAGTGGCTACAAGCTGCTCAGGGCCACACCCCCACCCCCCTCCTTGACCTGCCTTGACACGCCCACCGAAACAGCGCGTTTGGGGGAAGCTCAATGTGCGACTGTTTCGGAGCTACTGTAACTCTGCACCACGGCTGAATTTCGGGGACGTCTTTGAATACTGTGTTTGTGGCCCACTAATACCTATATTAAAGCATCATAAAATAGAATGGCATGGGATCTTTAACAAGCGGATGCAGATAGCGAACTGAGAAAAACACAATTGGCATCTTCCATCCGTGGGCCCGTTGTTTTGCACGCAAATTTTGGATGCACACAGACCTTAATACCCTGGACAGCTGCACACTTTACAGTTTAAATTTGCCCATTATCTTTTCAGTGAGCATGGGTTAATCGATTAGGAAACCATGATAAATAATATTTCACGATGCATTAAAATGCGCCTCGCCCTTAACTGGAATGAAGCCATCCTTATCATAGATCATCCGGTGATATTACCCCAGCCATACCCTGCCTACCTTCTGTTTTACATAATACCCGGCTACTTCAGTACGCCTCTTTCGGAACATCAGGAAGAATCCAGACGCCTCACAGGACCACAGGCGTGTTTGTTATTGCGCAGGTAAAGTGCAGGTGATACAGAGGAAAGGTAAATATTATGTTTGTTATCTGACTAACACACACCCTCCAAACATCCATTTATATGCACCGCATGACATGGCTGTACCCTACGGGTACAGCCTTTGATCCTGCGTCCCTTCTGGGTTAGAATACCATGATTTGAGTATTTGCTCTCCGTCTCCAACTCTCATCCTTCCCTTATTTTCCCCCGATGCATCCCTCTATCCTAACAACATACCATACCAAACATGCCTTCAGTAATCTATTAATAATCTAATTCGAAAGCGCTGCCTACTCAACCTGTCAATTATTTTTCCCTCTGCTTACATTCTCCTCACCAGCGCTATCTTACCCACTTTATCCTCTCTCTCTCTCTCTCTCTCTCTCTCTCCCTCTATCATCTAGGCTCTCTAGAAGTGTTCTGAAGGCTCTGAGAGATCTACAGCCTCCCTGTGCTCCGGGGGAGACCAGCCTTAACAGACTCTCTGTCCCACTCCAGACTCTTGTCTCCTGCTACTGGAGGTTGAAACTCTGTAGGTACACGTTTGTGTGTGTGAGTGTGTTTGGGTGTGTTTGGGTGTGTGTGTGGGGGGGGGGGGGGGGCTTCAACCACTATGTCCTGTTTTAGGTTATCAGTGTGCTGTTAGCACATTCTTTTTAATTGCATTTTAATAATCCCTGTCAGGAGATCATAAGGCATTCTAGGTATCTAATGTTAATTGCATACAATTGATTTGTATCTATTTTTAAGCAGGTAGTTCAATGCAACAGATTACAAGGACCTCGATAAGAGCCCTTAAATCGGACGTCATTCGTAATATTAGTCATACGTGCTTTGCGATTTTAAAGCTGAACCAGGTTAGATGCACTCTGCAGGTAACACTCATTAATCAAGAACTGCCATTGGACAGGTTAACATAATTTATTCTACAACCCCTGCTCTCCATAACAGGGAAATTCAGCTGACCAAAGACAATTTTACAGTCTCCTATTTTGCCAGATATTAGGGTTATTGTTGGTGCGTTGTCAGTTGTAGCTGCTGAACCCTGAGGTTGCAAAGTTCCTCATTGCAGAATGAAGTAACACAAAAGAGAGGGAACTGACAAATGAGCTCTTAACTCAATGTCTCATTCATTATACCGTTTAACCATATCAATTGCTCTTTTTTGCAGGGTGGGTAATGGTGTTGATGGAGTACGTGTGCTCTGAATGTGTGTATTTTTCTGCACGCGTGCGTATGTGTACGAATGTGGTTCTGCGTTTGCCTATGTGTGTGTCTTTGAACAAAATAAAGAGAAAGAAAGAGATGGAGAGAGCGAGTGTGTGTGTGTGTGTGTGTGTGTGTGTGTGTGTGCGCGCGCGCGCGCGCGCACACACACACACACACAGGTTTTGCCTGTCTTATCCCTCCAGCTGTCAATCTTCCTTCCACTTGACATGCAAGTGTTATGTTTATCTCCCTGCAAAAGAAAAGCTCCCTTTCAGCTATTTACCCTACGATGTCCATCTCAGATGGCCCTCCGCGGCTAGGATGAGCTTCAAACCGCTTTCTACCTACTTGTGGACCACCCCCCCCCCCCGCAGCCTCAGCAGGAGACTCTTTCTTCAAGCCTCCAGATCTGTATGTCGGCCTTGCTGACAGCTCGCATGGCCCCCAGCCTAAAGCCTACGAAGGTCATCGAATTCTTGGCTGAAAATTAAATAAAGAAAATCCCCTCCCCTTAGAGAGCGAGAGCGGGACTTTGAAGTCGCTCTCCAGTTCATCGAGCCGGCAATCCCAGAGCCTGCTCCTTGCCTCAGCCCCGGCAGCGAAGGAGCAGGATGATCTTGGGAGAGTGTGTTGGGTTGAGGTTTATTTATTGCTATTCCAATTTATCTCCCGCAGGATCGCAAACGCGGTCCCATCGGTCATTCGCGGGGCTGTCGAGATCAGATCCCCGGCTGGAATTGATTGAGCGCTTGCGTCGCCACCCGGCTCTGCTCTCGACTTCCAGCGGGGGCCTCTCCTTCAGGCTACAGCTGGCTCCGTCGGCGGTTCGCCCCCAAACGTCCGCCAATTGCCTCAAAACATCCCCAATCCTGAGGTTTCGCTGTTGACAATATAGAAATAAGACTCTGGCTGGTTGTCTCGCGGTCCGGGTTGGATTCCCATTCTCTATACCTCTGCTGAACGGGTGATTTCTTTTTGGTTTTCTTCTTTTACCCGCGATGAGAATCGCTCTCTCTGACGGAGGAGGCTGCTGGTTAAGGGTGAAAGATCGACTGCAGATATCATCTCTCTCTCTCAGGGAAGCCTGGATCAAGAGCCCCCATGTTGATGAAGGGGCCTTCGCCTGTTGCTTTTTCCCCACTGCTGGGAGAGCGATATATACCTCTATATATATATTTATTTACTTTTTCACTATACATCATGGTTGGCTTAAAAAGGTAATCCTACTGTATGCAGCCACTGCCTTGGATTTAATCCTTTGGGCTGGTATTTGCATTTGGGAGAATGTGACTGTATATGCTGTCAAGACACTTGATTTATGTGGTTTTGGTGCTCGGTTAGACCACATGAGTGAGACACACACACACACACACACACACACACACACACACACACACACACACACACACACACACACACACACACACACACACACACACACACTTATATGAGAGGCCTGGCTCTGGCTCCAGCACTCTCTCCCTCATCTTTCAGCGCAGTCTTTTCATTTCCAGCTTCTCTTGTCGAGGCATAACAGTTCTGCAAGAGATGAGATCCTGGATGCTTGGCTACCTGAGGCCTCACTGTGCAGGCCATCACGCTCAGCTGGCGATTTCTTGTTTCGCCTTCACTCTTTTCCCTCTCCTTGATGTCATCATCCAGCAGCTAACTTTACCCCTGCAGTTGTCCCTCATTAGCTGCACGCAATCCTTCCCCCGATCCACCTTGGCCTGTCAGAGTCAGATGTGTGCTTATCCCCCTCCTCCACGTTCATATAATTGCCGTTCCTTATCAGGCTGTCTATTTGAGTTCATATTCCCTTTCAAGTGGGGGCTTTTCCCTGTTCCTCTTCAAACACGCCCCTCCGCGTGCGGCTCAGTGTGATGAAGCGCTTGCCTTCTTAGGCGTGTCAAATTCCCTCTGATCCTCAGCCATCATGTTCAGCTTTTCTAGCTGGCTTTTCCTTTTTTCTGGCTGTTTCTCTTCTCAGCGCTGCGCTCCGTAAACATTTCCCAGGAGCCAGACGGGGGGGTTCAACTCCCAGGTGAATTCAACGTCTGCCAAAAAGACTTGTGGGGTTGAGAAGATCTCAGTTTCACTTTTCATGGAGTTTGCCCTTTTGTCTTAAGGAGGCCTATGTGTATTCCTTTACCATCAGGTAATCATCAGATGACCTTGTGTATTCAGTCTGCCATATCATCAGAGGGATAATCACATCTGTTAATATTTGAATAATGGGAAGAAAGGGTGTTCAGGCAAAAGTAAAATCCCATCATGCATTGGTCTGAATTGAGTGTGTGTGTGTGTGTGTGTGTGTGTGTGTGTGTGTGTGTGTGTGTGTGTGTGTGTGTGTGTGTGTGTGTGTGTGTGTGTGTGTGTGTGTGTGTGTGTGTGTTCCTTAGAGTACATGGGGAAAACTGCTTAGGCAATATCCACAGGCACATGCCTTGCAAAACTGTATTTGGTAATTTAACTAATCAGCGAAAACATTGGCAGAGAGATGACTAACACATGCATGAAACAAAATGCTCTCCACAGACTCTTGAGGTACTAGAAGCGGATTCACCAAGAGCCAAATAACGTGTCATCAATTTTCAGCTGCCACATGTAAAACAAGGACTATGTCTATATTTCTCCCCCAAAAACCTACTAGAATCATTCAATTAGTACTGAGGGAGTTCATTAATTCACTATAGGAAGGTTTCATAGCACTTTAGAGGAAAACACAGGGCTTATGGGTAATTAATCTCTCCCCTCACTTTATAGCTTTTCGCTGTTTCCCTTTTTATGTCTCTCCCTCTTACCATTGAAGTAAGAAGCAGAGAAGCCACTAATTAAAATTACAAAGTGTAATTTCTCCTAAGTAAATCAATAGAGCCTCCAGAGAAGGATGCTCTGGCACCCTCACACACATCCTCCTCCCCCTCCCACACACACACACCCCAACACACAAACACACTCACACACACGCACCAAGCTTTCTGCGCTCCCCAGAAAGCTAGCAGGTTGCATAAATTAAGAGGCTGGAGTAAAGGGGGCCAAATAGGCCAGCACAGGAAGACATTTGAAAAGTTGTTCATTGATTGGATTTCGAATTATCTCTGTTCATTGTCTGAAAAAAAAACTGTACTGGCACACTGACCTAACACGTGGTTGGATAAATGTTGCCCTTTGGAAATAAAGACAAAGCCAAGAAAGGGCAATAATAACCTTGATGATGGCCGCAAAACTAAAAATTACATTTTCACACATGCGGTTCAACACAAGCAATATAGAGCTTTTCTCAGTCCCAGTGTGGAAGCTGCTTTCCTTATGATGTATTCTCTCTTCATTGTCAGATTAAAACCCACATCTCCAACTGCAACAACAACAGAACAAAGCCAGCCGTAATGTTCACACTCCAAGTACACAAACGGCACTCTTGTGTATACGAGGCTTATGCACGATGTGTGCTGAAAAGAGTTGCTACTCTCAAAAAGAAAGGATTATCATAAAAAGAATAATAATAATCACTGATGGCAAAAGGCATGGGTGGGATAGGGTGGATGCTCTTTTAAATCGACAGAGCGTGCGAGAGAGAGAAAGAGACGGAGACGGAGACAGGGACAGAGAGACAGATAGAGAGAGGCCGAAGTCAATTGAAAGGCTTTCTGCAATGGGGTGCGTCTATCCAGGGTTGTCATGTCATGTTTACACAGAAGCTTACAGGCAGTGCAGACACTGCACCGCGAGAGACGGCCGACTGACCCGTGTCAGTTATAACACTACTCCGGGTCTACTGTGGGGAACATCTCTAAAGAGAATTGTATCTTCCTATTGTGAGAAGGAAATTGTGATTTTTTTCTGCTTCCTCCCTCCTGTCTCTTAATCCCATGCTGACAACCACAGTGCAGTGGGATGAGGTCTGATAGCAGGAGAACCCTCTATTATTTGTGGCGGATCAATGTTCCATGGTGTGAGCTTCCAAACACACCTTCTTTTTTTGTGTCTGTTTTTCTAAGGCCGCTGAGGCGTCCGCTCCGCGTGATATCTTAATATTCTCAAAGACTCTCCTTTCCCCTTCACCGATGCGGCAACTTTGACAGCTGAAAGATGTCGCACTCATCCAAGCATAGCTTTTACAGCACTCGGGTTGTTAAGAGACACACACACACACACACACACACACACACACACACGCACTGCAACAACTTTTACCCTTCACACCTGGAGCATGTAAGAGCATATCACAGAGAATGTATATCAATTACCTTTTGTCCTTAAATGACCTTAAGTATCGGGAAAAAAAACTGACCTATGAACAGGACTGAACGAGGCAGATTGATGGCGCTCTCTGGAATCGGCTAAGTGTTCTCCTGGCCTTTAATAGGCCAACTGAATGTAACAGATCAGATGATAGGAACAACTCGGGATTTCATTTGTTTTTCTGAGTTTTGTATGCCTCTGAATGTTATATTTTTTCAGTTAAGAATACATTACATAAAAGAAAAATGGATGTACCGTAGATCGCAAGCACATCCGATTTGCATTCATTGAACTCAGATTTTAAGAGACAAACAGACGTTTACAATAGGCTCGCTCAATGGAACGGATGATCAACCGGCTAACTTCCACGTAATGATGACTTTCTTATGTTCTCGTCTCATTATCCCCGGCGCATCTTCTCCTCGCTTGCTTCTTTGATATGGCGAGATAAATCAACTGGTCTAATCTATTGGGCCACCGGCATTTCTATATTGTTGAGGCCAGCCTCTGAATTTAAAACTACTTTAATGTTCTTAGGGAATGATATGTGTGCGTATATTCTTGAAACAGTCCTGCCTGCCTTTCTGGAATATGAAATATACAAGGGGGCGAGTGCAGCAGTGATGCGTTGGAGAGAAAGGGGGTCCGTCTGACTGGGTTATTCCTACAACAGTTGGCAAGAACAGACTGGCGTGCATCCCTATTGCCAATTCCAGACATTACGTTCTACCGGTTAACAGTGGAAGGAGGGGAGCAGAGGACGATGGAGGTTTAAGCATGTTTGAATAAGCGTTAGAGAGCCATACTACAACTTGTGGTTTCAAATAATCATTCAGAAAGTGTCTCAATGTCAGTTGTTACTTTTTTTGGGTTCCTAGTTATTCAGAGGCTTATTCCGAACCCTGGAGCATGTTTCCAAAATGAAAACACATCGGTTTGGCTATGTTTGCCGCGTTGTCTTCACAGTGAAAATCATACTGGGGTGAAGTGTGTTGTGTTGGTGATGACAGCTGGAGAACAATAACTAGGCTGTCTCCTAGCGATTCTGTCTGAGGCTCCTCTGGCCAGGTAGCATGTATCGATCCGAGTGCTCACCCGAGCGGGCCCTCTCCCACGGAGATGTCAGGAGGTGTCAGAGAGCATAACATCTGCATCCATGTTCACGCAAGCAGAAGCTGTCCAAGCTCCGCTGTCTCGGATGCAGTCGCAAAATCATAACCGACCAATCGGGGAACTGTTTGCTTCCACGTGGTGGTTGTTTGTTTAGGGATTAGAAACACTGCTTTGTCTCTAGGGGACACCAAATCCGGGCATGGGTACAATATTGTATTGACTGAGACCAATAGTCATGAAAAAAGCAAACAGGCTGTATGTTTGAAAAGTAGCACATGAGTGAATTATAATTATAATTAATTATAAAATTGTTCCGTCTTATTTTAAGGGTCTATTCATATTGTATGTTGCAGAACCGCCAGTAAAACCTTTTGGAGCCGTTCTAAAGTGATATCATGAAACATGAAACTTTCCGACCATAAATTACATACATACACCTGACAGCCTATCCGTTTGACATGATAATAGCCCATTATGTGAATAATTGACACATTTAGTAATATGATCTCAAGTACATTTAGATTGTATTTAAATCTTACATTTCCCTATGCGTCCTTGAAATCCCCTGCCGGAGCAGGCGTGTGATTCAGATGTTCACAGAGCGTGGAGCAGATCAGAGTCTGCTCTTTGGCCTCCACAAAGCACTGAGGCTCACTGTCTCTCCTTTTAGGAGGCTGCCATTACCCGACGGAGTAACCAAGGCGGGCAGACTGTTTAAATAACCCTCCTCGAGCAGTTCGATGCAGTGGCATCCCATCGCAGAGTAGCAGATGCTCCTCCGCTTGGTTTGACTGTGTGTGCTTTCAAAGTGTGATTTGCCTTTGGACCCTTTGGAAATCCTCCCCACGCAGCTCATGGCTTGGCGCCACAAATCTTTGTCAATTTTCCAGTCACTGCAACCCTGGGCCATTTCTAAGCAGCAGCACGTTGCTAAGTCCATCTATTTTTTATTTTCTTATTTTTTTTGATAGATGGACCTAGAAACCGGATGTAAACAGAATACTTTCTTTTTGCAATTTGCCAATACAGTGCCAGAGATTTTTGTGAAAACTTGCTTTGTGGGAGTCAGTAAGTAGAGCAACTTATACTGTCCTGCTACCGACCTCCCCCCACTCACCCTACCCCCCCTGTTCTAAACACACGCTGCTTTTCTTTGATGTGGCATTTGAAATGTTTCCACGCAAAATAATTCTCCCTTTGGTTTGGAAATGTCAACTATTATGCAGAGGATTGCCTCTTGTCTGGGAGAAGCTGTGCCATACCCAAAGCCTCTTGGAATCAAGCTGGAGATTGGTATGTTCTGGTGTTTCTTCCCGTGGCTTATTCATACACCCAAACCAATTATTTAAAAAGCTAATTCTCTGAACACTCTCACGTTGAAATAACTCTTTAGTATTCCCACACGGACAATCACGCGTCTGTTTATGCAATCTATAGGCATCGTATGGTTGTCTGACGATAGTGTTGTCCACTCCAGAATAGAGTTGGAGAGTGGCTTCAGGAGAGAAGATCGTCTCGCTGTGTGCTCACCCTTGACAGCTCTGACATAAATCATGACTGCAAGGAAGGACCGTAAAAAAATTAATTAAAAAAGAAAAAACCAACACTGAGGTGGACCATACAGCGCACATCTAGGCCTAGGTAATTCCTGGGCGCAGTGTGTGCTCCAAGTATGTTCCCCTATCCCTGGGTTAATTTCCATGACACGATGGATGACATGTTTCTGAATACATTCAAGAGCAAGGTGGAAACTAGCTTAGAATTTTAGAAAGAACTTCAACTGGGATTTTTCTTTGCAGTGGTTATGACGCTATCATAATAATAATAATAATAGTGTGGAGACCAAAGTAATTTATTCATAATTGCTATTTTATCATCGAGTCTTCTGTCTCTACGTGATAATGATTCTGTTGCCTTGTACAAAGCCGGTCCCGACTTTGACGTTGCAATCCTCATACGAATTGAGATCTTTGCAGGCTTTTTTTTTGTTGGGGTCAGATTTAGATTTAAATCAGATCATTTTAATCGCCCTTTCTTCCTTCTTGAACCTCAACACCTAACCAAGACGACATTCAAATCAAACGTGCTTGTTAACTTTTCAACACAGCACCTAGCAACCACAGCGAGTAATTAGGCTTGGTTCTTCAGACCCACCGATCACTGCATCAAGGAGCTTTTATTTAAGAAGGAATTATACATACTGATATTCTGATAAAGCCAATCACATATACGTGCATGTAGACCATATTGGATTAAGGGATAAAAGATGGTGTCAATTCACAGGGATTAAAAAAAAATATATATATATATATATATATATATATATATATATATATATATATACACACATATACACACACACACACACACACACACACACACACACACACACAAATATATCCCCATATTAACCATTATCTAGGATTTACACACACACACACACACACACACACACACACACACACACACACACACACACACACACACACACACACACACACACACACACACACACACACACACACACACACACACACACACACACACACAGGGAAATATATCCCTAAATTGACCATTACCCAGTATTTTCTCAGTTTGGACACATTTCAACCAAAATATCACTTTCAATTCACTCGTCATCTAACAACCCTGACCGACATGTCACAACTGACAGCATTTTCAGCGGAAAATAAGTAGGCTGCGCATAGTTAACTGCAGCGCAGACACGAATGCGTAGCGGTGCCAGTCCTGCAGAGACCCAAGACAGCGTGCAAAGGGCCAAGGAGATCCGTCCCCCGGGCCACCAATTACAGACCTCTGAACCTCTCGGCTTATTGAAAGCTTGAAAAAAGTGATAAAGACGAAACATCTGGCTGACGAGATAGCGTAGTCATTTAGAAAAACGTCATGAAGTAGGATATTTCTTTTTTTCTATTTTGGTTGGAATATATTAGAGGTGGAAGACAAAAACACATTAATTTAAAAGTAACAAGGTTTTGGGATTTAGTTTGGTTCACGTGAAGCCCTGATAAAGGCGCTCTTTCAATAGCGCTGGTGATAAATGACCGGGCTGCCTTGTTAGAGGGAGAGACAAAGTAGGCTAGGAGGAACAGTTAAATACCTTTGTGAGAGGTTGCTTTTCCAGCAGATGAAAGCGGGTGGGCGAGCTGGCTTCTCCCCGCCATAGAAGGTAACCAGACGTGTCATCATTAATTAAAAAGGGGGCGGACTTGCATTGCGTTTGATCTAACTTATAGCAATACATTTGAATTGCTTCACATTTCAAAAGGGACTACGTGGTGGCTTTTATGTTTCATAAGTAACTTGAATGACCAATATATGTACAGGTTGTAATTTAACTTACCTTAACTCTCCCAGTTGTTTAGGACAGCGTGTGGGCTGACTTCTGTGATATTTAAAGCTGAATTTTCCGGAGAAAAGGAAGGTAGAACGCGCGCTCCGGATTGCCCCTAGGCGGTGCTTGCTTCCGCCAGGTTGTGTAGTTTGCTTACGCGAAGTGATTCCTTTAGCAATCGAGCGAAGGGCGGCTCTCCGACCCCAACCGCGTCCAGCAGTCCAGCCGCAAAGTGAGAGCTGCAGCAGGTCACTTCAGCCAAAGGGGTCATCATGAGAAGCTCTTTCAGATCTTGGATAGACTCTTAAACAGAGTAGTCCTATCTTTAAGCAAACATTTGCGTATAGTGGCGAAGTTACACCCCTTCCGGTAGAGCCCATGGGACCAATGAGATCGAAAAATAGGAATGGGTTTCAATGGAGAGAAAATAATTATTTTCTGGTCCCAGTCTTTATAAGGCCTGGATTACGCATATGTTGTTTGCGGATTTAAATGATAATCTTTCATGCAAAAAATCTAAACATGTTCGTGAAGAAGTTTGATAATGTTAGGTTTAGTGTGAGGCCACTTTGTGAACTACAGCTCTTCGCTTCACGTCACCACACCTGACCCGCAATTGGAACTCCGGTACAGCCATGGCGATCTCTCTGCTCCACTTCAGCGCTTTTTTCCAAGGGGAGGATAAGAGCATCGTAAGAGGTGAAAAACATTATAAGTCGGGGCATGTAGAGAGTTTCAGTTATGCCGATGGGGAGATTATTGGTCTTGTCCACGCCAGTCGCAGGGAGCGTGACGACACGAGACGTGTAGTCTTTCTCATGATTGTGTTTTCTCTACAGCTTTTAACTGCACAATAAACGATCAATCTCGTGAAATGAAACTTATCATTTAAATCCACAAACAACATACGTATAATGCAGGGCATATAAGGACTGGGACCAGAAAATAATTACTTTCTCTCCATTTGAAACCCATTCATATTTTTCGATCTCATGGGTCCCATGGGCTCTACCGGAAGGGCCATGTCTTCGCCACTATTGCAGATGAACTGTACACGTAAAATACTTACTCGATTCATTTTGTTTTGCATGTTATCTGTTAGTCAAAACATCGGATGTGAACTAAAAGAGAGATCACGCCATATTACATCACATGACTCGATTTTCAGTAGGCCTACTTTATTGAGATATTTGGTTCCGCACAGATGTCCTAATCCTGACTCGTGCTCAATGCATCAAACACAAAGTACATAAACATTTGATCAGTTTCGATGGATTATACAACATTACATCAAATAAGACCAGATGATTTATATCATATTAGATGATAGACATTAGAATATATTACATTAGATTGGATAAGAAGTCTGTCTTCCCATTGACGTTGAACCTGTGTTTTAGCTGTTCCCCTCACACGTTCTCTGTGCTCTTGGCTCTGATTGTTGTAGCATTGGAGCGTAACCAAATGCCCATACCTGCTGACAGAGGTGGACCGGGGCCGAAAGACAGGAGGGGAACCAGTCCTTTGGTTGCTTTATTAAAACCCCTGACAGCTAAATCAAGCTTAAGGCTATACCCCGCTCCACCAGTACAGTCTTGTGGCATAATGTACTGTGTTGGGTCTTGCATGGACTCGCTGTCCTTTCCAGTTACATAAATCACCCCTGAATCACTGCACACTCTGAATTCTGCCACTTATATAACAATGATATATTTGGATGATAAGTTGCTTGTATGCAGTTGGAAGAACCAGAACTTGTTGATGTGAATTTAGACTTTCCCTCGTCAGAAGTCCCTGGAGTGACAGATGGTGCCGTTGGCTTTTCTTAGCTTATAAGAAAGACCGAAACTACGAATGTCTCTCTTGAGAGAGAGTGCGAGCAGGAGAGAGGACAGAGTGAAAGAAAAAGAGAAACCACAGCCAGCATTGACCTTGCCCATTTTAAACTTTGAAACGTTGCATTATCTGGAAGGCACTTCGCTGTTTTATGGTCTGCTCAGAAAAGTTACGAAGGGTAAATATTGAAAGCACCTACAAACGCAACCGACGGAGCAGACACAGTGATACAAAGACAGAGCTGATAAAGGCAAGGGATATGCTATAATAGGCCAGAGAAAAATAGGTTTTTAACTATGAAGGGCTGAGCGGAAGAGAGCGCTTTGTGAGTCAAGCCAGGTTTTGTATTGATGTCCCGTATTGAACGGCCCTGGGCAAAAAAATAAATATATATTTGGTCTTGGGTCGATGCAGGCTTGCTGACCCTGGAGCAACTAGGATAAAAAAAAAAAATAGAGTATTCTAAGTGTATGCAAAACAGCAGCACATAGTGTATTTAAGAATGGATCCTCACACAATATGCAGCCCCCACAAATGCGGCCGGTCACAGTTCCACAAAATACCCATGTTGTAGAAACTACACACAAATAGACAAAACAAAAGGACAAACACACATGCACACATTTATACACACACAGAAACACACATGCATACACACACAAACACAGACACATGGCTTTAGTTTGATACGATAGATTAAAGGGAGGGCTAGGTCAGCGGAACAAATACACATAGCATTATTGAGGTTGTGTGTGTGTGTGTGTGTGTGTGTGTGTGTGTGTGTGTGTGTGTGTGTGTGTGTGTGTGTGTGTGTGTGTGTGTGTGTGATAGTGTGAGTCGGTGTGTGTGGGACTTTGGGTCTCTTTATATACAAATGTGCATGTGTGTGTATTTGTATATGCATGCTTATATATGTGTGTGTTTTGTTGGGTCTCTGTGTGTTTGTGTATTTGTGTGTATGTCGTATCTGTGTGCCTTTGTCTCTCTGTACGAATGTGTGTGTGTGTGTGTGTGTGTGTGTGTGTGTGTGTGTGTGTGTGTGTGTGTGTGTGTGTGTGTGTGTGTGTGTGTGTGTGTGTGTGTGTGTGTGTGTGTGTGTGTTTATGTCTTTGGGTCTGTGTGTGGTGGGGGGGGGTAATTTATTCATGTGTTTTTGTGTATATATAACTGGGTTTCGCTGTAAGTGTATATGTATGCGTGTGTGTTTTTGAACATATGTTGGTGTGTGTGTGTGTGTGTGTGTGTGTGTATACATGCATGCATCCATGCATGCATGTGTGTGTGTAAGATATATACAGTATAGAGAGAGAGGATGGAGTACCTGTGAATCCCATTCCCACCTGTAACACCAATTCTGTAAGCGGCGCCCCTAACCCAGTTAGGGATCTTGGCGTACAAAATGGTGACACTGCATCACAGTCAACTGAGCGTGTGGTGCCTGTGTCGCTATTTTTCAACTAAAAGCTATTTCCTCATTAGCTTTTATTGAGCCTTCAATCAATCAATGCATTTACTTTCACACTGTTCCATTAAAAATCGCGCACTCTCTCTCACACAAACACACACACAAACGTCATGCACATTCATTCAATGAGAGCTTGGTGGGGCGATTGGATTTATTTTCTATGGGTTGTTAGACGTGGGATGAAGTGCTCCCTATTCAATTTGTTTTTCTTTAATTCAAAAGGGTGAAAACAGCTCCACAAGTGAAAAGCCATTTCAAGTTGATTCAAACTTTTGTGTATATGTCCTCTAATGTGATATCTCATCAAGAGCCCCGCTTGAGGTCCCATCACTGTGAACGGCTAGCCCCTTGCCTGTCAGCTGAAGCCATCATCCTCCCCCCAGCACTGCCACACAGGGAAGGGCAGCAGACCTACCACACAGCGAGAGAGGATGGGCCGTCGCTCCACAAACAGAAAAACTCAAACGAGAATACAACTCTTACCTCAGGAAATCCATGGATCTTATATTGAAATTGAATCCCCCCCAACTAGGCTAAGTCTGTTACTGCTCAGAAAGACATTTCTAATAATTTCGGGTGGGCTATAATATCATGCAGGTAATAGATAAAAGGTGTATATATATATATAATATAAATATTATATATATATATATATATATATATATATATATATATATATATATATATATATATTAAACTATATAATATAATATATATCAGTATCTCTCCATTGCATTGGATACAAGGGGCTCTCACTCCAACTCTTTATGACGCCTGAACACACACACACACACACACACACACACACACACACACAAACACACACACACACACACACGCGCGCGCGCACGCGCTCGCGCAAACACTCACACACAAATACAAACACACAAACTAGTGCGCAGGTAGCCTATCACGTCCCTCCAGGACGTGGACCAGTGTCCAGTACTTGGCAGATCTCCTTTTCCATCTGATTACAACAACAACACCACCAACAACAACATATACAACCGCAAACAGCCACAGTTTCACAGTTTATCTTGACAAAGATATGGCTTGTGGTAGGTGACAGTGTGCAGAATGACAATCATCACAAGAGATGTACAGATGTGTTCAAACTATAGCAGTTGGGGGACAATATAACAACTTACCTTGAAATCCAAAGAGGAAAGCAAAGCCGGGGATCCAAATCGTGTGTATCCAGAAGTGATGCATGACGCCCGTTTATCAAGTCCAAAATCGCCTTCTGGGTAACGACAGCAGCTGTCTTCCAAACGAGTCGATGGTCCAAATCTTGATCACGCAGAAAAAAAGGTTGTAGGCTACTCTGGAGCTGAAGCGCTTAGGCGGAATAGTTCAGAGCTTACAACCGATGTTGGTGCGCACCACACAAGTGCCGGGCTGCCCAACACGGATTGAGCTCTGTGCGTGTGTTTGTGTGTGTGTGTGTGTGTGTGTGTGTGTCTCTCTCTCTCTCTCTCTCTCTCTCTCTCTCTCTCTCTCTCTCTCTCTCTCTCTCTCTCTCTCTCTCTCTCTCTCTCTCTCTCTCTCTCTCTCTCTCTCTCTCTCTCTCTCTCTCTCTCTCTCTCTCTCTCTTTCTGTCTAACTCACACGTACAGACTTCTCAATCTCTCTCTCTCTCTCTCGCTCTCTTTCTAACTGCCACGTACACACTTCTCAATCTCTCTCTCTCTCTCTCTCTCTCTCTCTCTCTCTCTCTCTCTCTCTCTCTCTCTCTCTCTCTCTCTCTCTCTCTCTCTCTCTCTCTCTCTCTCTCTCTCTCTCTCTCTCTCTCTCTCTCTCTCTCTCTCTCTCTCGCTTTCCTCCTCCTCGCTTTCTGCCTTTCTCTCTATCCCTCTCATCCTATATCGGGAACCCTCTTCCTGGCCGATTAGTTTTAGCTTGGACAACAGTGCCCCCTAGAGCGTCAACTTAAAATGCATCGTCTACACCTTTTCTAGCAGAGTCCAGGTCTGATTTCTGTTTCCTACCTGTCCCCTCAACAGATCATCTTGTCCGATGAGTTTGTTGGGAGTCAACATCATGTTCGATTCAGCATTTCTTCATTGCGTTTTTCATACTTGCCACATTTGATTCGATACGTATGCACATTTAAGTCTGAATGCAGGAACGGATTAGGAAAATCCATCCGTATGCCAGCCGCTCTGTAGATCTTTCCTGTGGATCTGGACACCACTGTTGTCTGTCTCTATGTCTCTTTTACAATTTGCACACTGATATAAATCTAAACCAGGCTCTCTATCACAAAAACAAGTGAATTAAGCCTGTGAGGCAACCTTTATCGCATAACCTAAAAAACAATTGAACCTTAAGCTGTACATTTATGGGCCTAAATATATTTTCATTGAAGGGAATATCATCATTATTTTTATTTAATTTCAATTTTAAAAGACATTGGCCTTTTGTGACCCTCTTAATTCCAATTTGTGTCTGACGGCGTTTTGGCAAGCGTTGTAAAAGTCAGCCACATCAGCAGATAATGTCTCCTGCTATGTCTTGACTTTCCCACTGCTTTGTTTCCAAAACAACGTAATGGACCGGAATCCTCTCCTGAAAGCTGCAGATCCCTGCGGCTATGTGAGCGAATCAGACAGTTTTGCAGCTAGACACTGCCACTGTCTTCCTCTCTACCTCTGTTTTCCTGTCTTGTTCTCCATTATTTCCTAATCGCTCTCTCTCTCTCTCTCTCTCTCTCTCTCTCTCTCTCTCTCTCTCTCTCTCTCTCTCTCTCTCTCTCTCTCTCTCTCTCTCTCTCTCTCTCTCTCTCTCTCTCTCTCTCTCTCTCTCTCTCTCTCTCCCTCTCTCTCTCTCTCTCTCTCTCTCTCCTTCTCTCTCTCCCTCCCTCTCTCATCATCTCCCTCCCCCTCCAACTCTGCTTAGCTCTGTTTGGGAGATAAAGTATTGTCATTTTAGGATCACGGACTCCAATGCATTTTAAGGCCTTTAACTCACCTTAAACAGAGTTCAGTAGACAGGCTTACCATAACAATGACTGATGACTCCCGGAAGGACCGAAGCCCATAGCGTCATCAATGAAGTTTGGAACATCATCGGTCAGGGACTGCATTCTCTCCTTAAACTGGACAGCAATCAGATATTAATGTGTCTGTGTGTTTTTTGTTAGTGCAGTCTACTTTAGTGCAGGCATCTTCCCACGTTTCTGTATCTTGCAAATCTATCTCAAGAAATAATAATTTACCAATGTTAAGCATCACTAATAAATGCAAAATATCACCCTTTTCTAACACTTGTTTCCCGACACCCAAAATGTTGTGAGATGTGCATTTTCATTATCATAAATAGAATCCCAGCTTTACGTATTTATAAGATTTGCAATGCTCAATTATTCAACAAGTTCATGAATAAATCTTGTGCTAAAGATGCGCTAAAAGGTGCTGAAATTGAGATGGCATATGCAGTCCTGAACGCTGGATGCTTTCGAGGCATCACTAGGTGACACATACAATATTTTAAACCAAAGATGAGTACGGCTACTTCCTGCCCCAGTAGTGTACATATTAGTATATATTACTCTCTGCCGCATACTGCCCAGTACTTAACGGGCAGAAGAGTGGGGGCTGGGGGGATAGGGGGTGGTTCATCCAGCTATCTCGATAAAGAGCTTATCTGAAAAATTCACCTTTGCGAGTATCACCTTGTGATATATTTTACACATTTCGGTTGCCGAATTCTTCCCCCCACCCGACCCATGATGTGATAAAGTTATGCGGCGTTATGGATCACTGAATCATGTTCCCTTCTGTTTCCCACACATGCACAACAAAGGACTCGGTTGGGAGCCCGGATCAGAAGCGGCAGCAGTGTGTTCTGACTTCCTCCGCCGACAGATGGGAGTTCTTTTGAAAATACTCACATGCAAGTCATAACAACGTGGCCTTGGTGATATCAATAACGCACGGTCTTCCCATGCTCTCAGAATTGATCGAAAATGTTGTGTATTCTGCAAATCTGTCCTTGGGCGACCGTACCGCAGTCCCACGAATGGAACGGCGAGGTTCATGACAGGTTGAGGGCCAAGTCGTTCTAGATGCAATGGAACATTTTAGAGGCAGTGAAACCCCTGAGCATCGTTATTTGAGATCATGATTCTGTAAAGTTTGTGGTTTCAGTCGACGTGGCGGAACAATGTCTGCAGAAAGCTCTCTCTGGAGTGTTTGTGTGCATTGGACTTCTGTGAGTGCTTGCATGACGTGCATGCGTGCATTTGGTGTGTGCGCATTGGTATAATGTCCGTGTGTGTGCAGGTCCACAGGTTCATCCATATACTATGGACCTGTCTTGGATCTATATGCATACACTAAGACAGTCTCGCTCAAATCTGTAGTCTTAGGAACAGTTGAATGGGTGAATTGTCATCATTTTTCACGAATGTATTTTGTTCCTACGGTTCCTTCCGGTATTCTTAAGCAAGAGTTTAAGAATACCAGAGTAAGAGAGTGTCTGCATGGCTTGGAAAGGACATCATGTTTTAGAGAAATATACCTGACAAATAAAGTTAATTATTTAAACATGTAGAAAGTTTAAAAAGTTGCCTGGGGGCTGGCTTGGTGTACAGTCAAAAACTACAAGTATCATTTTCCGTTTCCTTTTTTTAATTTAATCCGCACTGAGTTTTAAAAATGCAATTGCAGCTGTAGTAAATTGTTGTACGGAGATGAAACACATGTAAGGAGAGTTCCAGTTCCCTGGATGAAGACATTACACAGGGGCCAGGAACATGATGGAGCGTTCCCTCCGACTCCATTACCTATAAGCTGATGATATTTATAATCAAGTCTTCTCCTTGTTGCTTTTTTATAGAAGCTCAGACGTGCTATGTAGACATCTCACAAGTTGGGAAAGGTTGAGTATTATAAAGAATGTGTGGCTAGGCAAAATCAACCCATTTTCGAGGGAAAGGCAGAGATTTCAAACTGATACTAAAGATATACATACAGATATAAAGGCATTTCCAATTGTTAGTTCAAAATCTCAATTTCCTAATTTATTGATACTTACAAATATGTATTTATTTTTGGTTATTTAGTTATCCTATTAACTTAATGCAGTGACCAATTGTTAATTGTACATGCCAACAAAATTCATAATTCAAGCCATTTATCCAGGTCTAAGATAATAATGTGTGGAAGGTGGACAAACTCCATTATGGCAGCTCCTTCCAGATGCTCTTTCTCTGTGCTCTTTGTACCTGGGTCTTCCAGTTCATTATTGTAGTCTCTCTCCCTCATTGTGTGGAGCTCCCGGTTATACAGCAGCAGCATATGGCAGAAGGAGACGGTTTAAAGTCAATTTCTGCCGGCCACCTGTTCCATGCACACACATCTAATTGTTGACATAGATGGGTGAATTTCACACACAAACAGAGTATAATTAAAAATATCTAATATTCAAACGTGTAGATGGAAAGTTTAGATTGAACTAAATTAACACGTACGCCATACAGCCAGAGGACAGATTTTTGTATTTTTCATTTTTCTGAGACAAGACAGGTTTCATGTTAAAGTCAAACCTGAGAAGGCCACTGGTCAGGAGAATAAAAATGTAGATGATTTCTGTGGGGGCAAACACAGTCTATGCTTTCATACATTATTCAATGCTACATCTTCACAATCGCTACTTTGTGTGTGTGTGTGAGTGTGTGTATGAGTGTGTGTGTGTGTGTGTGTGTGTGTGTGTGTGTGTGTGTGTGTGTGTGTGTGTGTGTGTGTGTGTGTGTGTGTGTGTGTGTGTGTGTGTGTGCTTGTTTATCTGAGTGTGTGTTTGTGTTTTTGTGCATGTGTGTGTGTGTGCATGAACACAGGAAAGCATATCGACAAACCTAAACTAAAAGCCCACAAACCCAAGGCGAACGCCGCAGCTTTCCCTGCGCGGCACCTGCACGTAAGAAAATCATTACAGACAGATTGCATTATAAGACTGCTTTAATTTCAAATCACAAGTCATATGAGTGATTTACCAGTCCGATGCAAAGAATGATAACAAATGATTGCGAATTACATGGGTTTCAGCGCATCACATTGAACACGAGTGTTTCACTCACAGAGAAACGCAATCCTCACGATCCACTGCGTTTAACATCAGCGCACAACCACACTTGCCTGCCAGGTGTGTTGTTTTAATGCAGCGAGTTTGCCTTGATTTAATGGCATGCGAATCAGCATGCTATAAAAAAACACAGGAGTCGTTATGCAGGAGCCAAACAGAAGAAATGTACAACTTTGGCATACTTATGACCATATTCCACATCACTCTGGATCTGACCTCGGTGGCAGCTAAACATCTAACACGATGGCAGACATTATGCAAAGACATGCACTCGCAGTCACGGCGATAACAACCCAAAGACACGCAAAACACGATTCCCCTTCCAGATGGGGAAAAACGAGGCGGAGATCATCAGAGACAAAAAAAGAATTAAGGCCTTAAAGAATGAAGACATGGGGAAAGAATTAGTGGAGGAATCTAGGCCAGCTACACATAACGACCTCCCATGACTCGGCATCAGTCACATGACTCCTCGGAGAGCCCCAGCTCTGGATCTGTCCTCCCTGCGGTGACTTGATGGACTTTCATGAAAGGAGGAAGTGGCTGCGGGCGTCTCATCTCGCCCACTGCCCCACTGGGCCACGGCGGCTTTCTAGATGTACTTCTGCTCAAGTTAGCAATCAACTTCCAACACGTTTCTTTTGATAGTTTTCCATGTCGTACAAAAATAGTATCTGAAGTTATTCTGTTTCTTTTTGGTTTTCTTTTGACAGTTGGTGGGTTTTTAAAAAGGAAGAAAAGGATATTCGTTCACGTGGATTGTGTTTGGTATATCTGCTCTGATTTCGTCCTTCTAAGCCACTTCAGAGGCTTGATTTGAACTAAGACAGTGGTGAATTGTAAAGAGACTTCAGAGTAACGACTCATGTAGCTTCCCAAACACACACAGACAACCTTATATCTGTACAGTATCTCTAGATCCACAGTCAGGCACATGCACAGCGACAGCCGATGACATTGATGTGTAGGGAGGACTTGTGCACCAATTTCCTCTCATGACATATATTCAGCACTTTGGACAGTGTAGCACGAAGGAGGGAATGGAGACTCTAGCACTTTAGTCAGCCCCATGGACAGAGACATAAAATAGAAGTGTATAGGGACTCTAGCACTTTAGTCAGCCCCAATGACAGAGACATAACATTGGAGTGTATAGGGACTCTAGCTCTGTAGTCAGCACCATGGACAGAGACATAACACAGGAGTGTATAGACTAGAAACTCTAGCGCTGTAGTCAGCACCATGGACAGAGACATAACACAGGAGTGTATAGACTAGAAACTCTAGCGCTGTAGTCAGCACCATGGACAGAGACATAACACAGGAGTGTATAGACTAGAAACTCTAGCGCTGTAGTCAGCACCATGGACAGAGACATAACACAGGAGTGTATAGACTAGAAACTCTAGCTCTGTAGTCAGCACCATGGACAGAGACATAACAGAGGAGAGTTTAGAGACTCTAGCTCTGTAGTCAGCACCATGGACGGAGACATAAATGTAAATGGACTGCATTTATATAGCGCTTTTCTAACCATTGGCCACCCAAAGCGCTTTACAATATTGCCTCACATTCACCATTCACGCACACATTCACACACCGACGGTGGAGTCAACCATGCAAGGTGACAGCCAGCTCGTCGGGAGCAGTTAGGGTTAGGTGCCTTGCTCAAGGACACCTCGACACTCAGCTAGGAGGAGCCGGGGATCGAACCAACAACCTTCAGGTTACCAGTCAACCCGCTCCATCTCCTGAACTACTGCCGCCACATAACAGAGGAGAGTTTAGGGACTCTAGCTCTATAGCCAGCACCATGGACAGAAACATAGCATACCGTAAGATAGTGTATAGACTCTAACTCCATAGTCAGCACCATGGACAGAGAGATAACATAGAGGTGTATGGACTCCAGCCTTGTCAGCACCATGGACAAAGACATAACATACCGTAAGATAGTGTAGAGACTAAAACTCCATAGTCAGCACCATGGACAGAGAGATAACATAGGAGTGAATCGAGACTCTAGCTCTATAGTCAGCACCATGGACAGAGACACAACGTACCATGGGATCATAACGGCGCTTCAGCCAGCAGCTCCCAGTGTCGGCACCACGGTCGGAAACAGAGGCTGCTGCAGAGCTTAACACTCGTCGCGCTACAATGCAGATGCAGCCCTGAAATGCATACTGA
>NC_044063.1:20398447-20415947 GCF_902167405.1 Gadus morhua
AGAGAGAGAGAGGGAGAGGGAGAGGGAGAGGGAGAGGGAGAGGGAGAGCGAGAGAGAGAGAGAGAGAGAGAGAGAGTAAATGATAAAAATCTAAAAAGGAATGACTAAAAGGAAAAGTCAATAAAAACTAAACACTAAAATAAATTACATAAGAAAGAAGAAAAGAAAGAAAGCGAGGAAGATCGAAAGAAAGAAGGCAAGAAGGCTGACATGATTCGGTTTGATTTAAGAAGGCTGTTTCAGTCTGGGATGCCTGCTACTGCTCACATCCAGCACTGAATAACAAAATGGTCGGGAGAAGAAAGAGATGGAGATAAATAGATAGAGAGATAGCTGGATGGAGAGAGGGAGACAAACAGACAAAGGGATAGCGAGAGCGTGAGAGAGTAATGCAGCACTAGGGGACGTGGGGAGAGAGACAGAGTGGAGTTCGGGAGGTGGGCAGACACAGCTACAGCACATGTCTGTTATTGGCGGCTCTGTATACAACACTAGACAACCCAAATCAATTTTGCTCTGGCCAGGTAATGGATGTCCAAAGTGCTTTCTCAGAAAGAACATTATGCATTCATCTTGGACACCAGAGAGGTCTAATTGGCTGCTCTTGGGTCCCAGGCTGACCAACTCACCGCCCTCCCAGCAAATGGATTCCTGCCTTCTTCTTTTCTCACCCTCCCTTTCCTTTTCAATTGTGTTCCTTCTCCAAAGGTTAGTGTATTGAACATCCCCGGCCGGCTTGCGCACAGGTGCGAAATCTCCCGTTATTGCACACGCATAAAACGCCCGTGTCCGATGGGTAGGAGGCAAATGCAATGCATGCTGGGTGACCTCTAGATTTCAGATCAAACGGGTCAGGGGTGCAACATGCGGACATGAATCAAGGCGCGCTGATGGGGCCAGCGGTGTTTCAGACAGCCACAACCGGGGCAGCTTTTAAGACTCAATACAAGCAGACCCCTAATGGAGTACGATGCCAGCTGGCCAGGGCCCAGGCTGGGCACGGAGCAGCCAGGAAGTAGATGAGGGCCAGCGGTGGCACGGGTGAGGGGAGCGGCAGCCGACGTTGAATGAGTTCCCCCTGTAAAGCTCAGGAAGGATGTTTCAACGTAATGGTTTTATTAGATTAAGTCTTCTCTGACCATCAAGGCCAAGTGACTGTGATTTCCCTGGCTGCTCTGATGCATCCCATGAATCTTGGCCACTACATCGCTGTCCTCCCCTGTGTTCATGCCAAGCCCTTTGTTACATGCATTAAGTGGCGCTAGAACAATAACAATCATAATAATTATTATTATTATGCTTATTATTATTACATTGGTGCAAGCACAATATGAGCGTTATTATAATGTATTTTTATTGCTATTGTTTTGGGGCGTATTTTAATGGAGAGATAAATTGTATAATATTGATTATATTATTAGCATTAGCATTGTCTGTTTTAGCATTAGCATAGCCTCTAACACGTAGCACAGGAGCTATAACATATACCAAGCCCATTGAATCATGACCTTCAGCGCCCAGCACCCTTCCAATAGAGCAGTCAATCATGCCCAGAGACAGGTAAGGGTGGGTTGGAAAGAGATGCGATCGCTCCTTTAGTCCGGGGAACTTCATAACACCAAGGTCCCATCTCACCACCCCCGCCGCTACCAAAGAAACCACAATGTGAATGCAAAGATGTCTAATGATCAAGTCAAAGCAATCAATGAGCCATTGTAGACAAATGGTCACTTTTTAAGCTCATCGGGCCTGTTAAATACCAGACCCGGGAA
The DNA here is from genome assembly GCF_902167405.1 of Gadus morhua. Taxonomy (NCBI): domain Eukaryota; kingdom Metazoa; phylum Chordata; class Actinopteri; order Gadiformes; family Gadidae; genus Gadus; species Gadus morhua. Next base: position 20,400,220 of record NC_044063.1, read on the forward strand.
AGAACACCTAACCAAGGGTGTCGCCGCCTTGAAAAATGATGGGGACACACGGGCTCAGAGGAAATCTCTTCTTTCAAGGGTCTTCATCCAATTTAAGGCAATGCGGTGGGGGATCGCTATGGGGTCGGAGTAACATTTTATTCGTCCCCAGCGTCTCCAGTGTAAATTACACCTATGCCTCAAATATATATCAACTTGAGATGATGTGCCAGAGAGTGCACCAGTGCCTCGCGGCTACAAAAGTCCAGTCCGGTCTTTCTGAGGGACTTCAGGGCTATAGTGAAGCCCCTCAGTCCAGTCCGGTCTTTCTGTGGAACTTTAGGGCTACAGTGAAGTCCTCAGTCCAGTCCGGTCTTTCTGAGGAACTTCAGGGCTTCAGTGAAGTCCCTCAGTCCAGTCCTGTCTTTCAGATCCTATTCCATCGTCTATTGCTTAGTATTATATTGGAAAATATTGGCAATTGACACACTAATGCCGAGTATATTATGTGGATTGTGGATTTCAAACTGTCTGGACACATATGCACTATCACACACGATCGTGCGCAGGCACACACACAGACTTGGCAACCGCATGTGTACGAGTGCACGCACGTAAGTGCACGCAATGTCACAGTGACTTTGAAAGCCATCTTTCAAACATTAGTGACCCACCAGAAGAACATTTGGCTGTGAGGATGTTTCTGCCCGCCCTCTGTTGAGCTATCATCCAGGCCAGTTGAAAGCACACAGAGGAAGGAAATGTCTGGGTATGACATGAGCCTGTGGCTGATTGTACTTAATATCATCAATTAGATTTAAAAGCAGCGCACAGGGGAGCTGGAGACAGTGTGTGTGTGTGTGTGAGAGAGTGTGAGTGTGTATGTGAGAGAGAGAGAGAGAGAGAGAGAGAGAGAGAGAGAGAGAGAGAGAGAGAGAGAGAGAGAGAGAGAGAGAGAGAGAGAGAGAGAGAGAGAGAGAGAGAGAGAGAGGGAGAGAGAGAGAGAGAGAGAGATGATAGAGAATGAGATCAACTGTGATAAAAGAGACAAAAGAGGGAAAGAGTGAGGGATGGAAAAGCACCGACAGAGAGGAAATGAAAGAAGTTGAAAAAGGAGGAGTTGAAAGTCGGGTTAGTAACCCGTGCCGATCTAAAAGGGGGCTCCGATTACTAGACTCCTATGTGAAAAAAGAAAAAATCACGGCATAAAACACCACAGTGTCTGGACAGTTTAATAAAGTTAAAAGGTTTGTGCCGTGTTCAGCCCCGACCTAGCGGGCTGAAATATATATACTCACGGCTGGCATGGCAGGCTTTGCGGACATTTATTAGCGCCGTACAAGACAGCAGTGGGGGGGTTGACCGAGGGCGAAGCACGGAGAAGGATGATGTCCAGCGGAAGAAAATAAAGGATAAACGTGGCTAAGACTTCAGGGAGCCAAATGCTGTGAGGGAGCCAAAGACGTCCCCGGTTGATTCAAATTAAAAAGAGACACTGTGACGGGATTCATCTCCATCTCGTTATTAGTTGTATGGATTATTATAACTGCTTCGATCAAACGTATTCCGTCGAGACTGCAGTATTTGGTTGACATGGCTTGTTTGTGTTGTTCAGCAAACCACAGCCACAACAGCGTTCCTAACATTCTGAAGGTTATTGATGGCTCTCCAGCAATTATAGAATTGACATGCAACACACGCATCGACTTGTTCATAAATCAGCCCTCGACAGCATTGCTGGTTTATGATCAAATGAAAGATTATGGCCACATTATAATGGGTTTGTTTAATAGGTTCCTTCTTATACAAGCTAAAGATCTTAGCGTGCTTAAACAAAGCTTGCGCACCAGATTATGGATGAAATACATTAGAAAAATTAATTAAACAATGTTTAAAGACTTTGAACCTTTGCGATTACATAGTAAACATTTGGTTCCCCTACTGCATCAACCAAACATGCAAGGCATTCCAAGTCCATTAAGTTTGAGGCATTTCTTAATAGCTAATTTACAAAAGCCTATTTCCCCATTGGCTTTGCCTAAGCAGACCCATTTGAAACGTTAAGAGGTTTAGCATGGGTGTCTGAGACTGAAAGCTTTCCAACAATTATACTAGTGTCTTTCCTCATTCAATATAATGCATTGGAGGCATGGTACATCTCCTTTGAGTCAGAACATGGCTAATATGATTCCATTATGCAGTAATACAATGCAGATCATAATTAAATGAACTAGTGAGCTATAATTACGGCAAGCATCCATTGGTGTAAAAAATAGTGGCATCACCAGTGATCATCCTTTTAACACATCCAGAAATGGCACCGCAATCCGGAAGGCATGCAGTGTGTCATGCATAAATGCAGACAGAAGGCACACAGCAAAACAGAAACATGACATGATCCCGGTTAGAATGTATTAACATGATTTATTCACTACAACCTCCTCCAACACTCGTTTTCCGACTTCCAATCCATCCAAACACCAAGCACAAGGTTGCATTCGGAATATTTACACAACGGGTTCTTTGCTCTGTGGTATTTTGCACCCCTTTGCCGTTGATTTATGTTCAACACCATACTAGCATTCAACCAAATGACATCGTACCACTTGTGGTTTAAATGACCTAGACGTTGACAGAGAGTCAGAACAAAAGCTCAATAATCCATGACTCGCCTCGTGATTCAGAGCAACCAAACCAACCAAAACAAAGAATGAAAAATAATGAAAAAGTCCCAGTAAGGAGGTTTGTTTTTTTATATATATAGTTGTTTTGACACGAAAGAGAAAAACATGGCAGGGACCTCCAAACTTTGTCAACCTTTGGAAACCACTGGAGGAGAAGAAGCAGACTTCCCTCCTCACCTTCTCAGACCAATGACCAGGGAAGGTTAGGCCATGAGAGAGGGTCAGGGGGAGGAGGAGAAGGAAAGGGAAAGGGATGGAAGTGGGAGAGAAGATGTGGGGGAGAGAGATTGTGAGAGAGGGATGATGCGGGATTGTGTGTATTAGAGAGAGAGAGAGAGAGAGAGAGAGAGAGAGAGAGAGAGAGAGAGAGAGAGAGAGAGAGACAGAGGGTGGGGGGAGGTTGTGTGAGGTGTGAGAGAGTGGGGGCCTGTAGGCACATGCTCTCTCATTATATTTTCCTAAAGCCAGGTCTTGCAGCTTCTGGCAGGGCTGTCCGGCTACTGCTACTAGTGCGGCTGTTTTGATTCTTTCTACAAAGGGTTGGGTGTGATGTTCTGAGGTGAGAACATCTTTGATCATCTGAGTGAAGCCAGCTCCCCTAATGTCCTCGACCAGAGCGTGAGCGTGTGTGTGTGCATGTTTATTCAGCTGTGTTAATGAGTGTATGTGGATGGTTGTTGAGGTTGGTGTGTTTTTGTGTGTATGTGTGTGTATGTGTGTGTTTAAAACATGGATGTGTCTGCAGAGCAGACTTTTGGGGCACTGTGCAGGAACAATAAATGGAGCTGAATTCTTATTAGGGAAATGTGAAAAATTCTATATTGCTCGACATTGACATTTTTTTATAATGACCATGGTGAATGACAAAGCAAAGTTTTTGAATGAAATCTTGAACTTTAAGAACTTTGCCTTCCCTTTGGTTTAGAAATACTCAACAGTCAGTAAATTGTCAAACTATTATTATCATAATAATTCTTATTTATGATTGATAGACTACTCAATGTGATAAATATAAACCACACCAAGCAGCTTGACTGGTGGATATCTGACCCAGGTCTCAATATATTATTATATTATTGACACATTATGAAACAAAAACATGAATACAATAAAAATATGGAAAACAACTGCATATGCAACGACTGGGGTGATGGCTGAAACGCAGCGGATCTCATTAATTTTCTACGGCTGTCTCAGAGGTGGACGGCATCATCTGTAATTTGAAACACATGGCTGCCTGGCTTGGCTTGCTGCTCTCATCATCTGAATATTTATTGGGTTTATAGAGTTATTTAATTGCTATTCATACTTTTTTCCCTTCATCAGTCTGCAGCAGTGCCAAACTCCTGCTCTCATATTCTCCTCTCAGCGAATTTCTGCACACAGAACGCATTTAGAAAAAAAACACAATATTGCATCGGGTGGATCTATCGCTCAGCTGCCCCAGGGAAGAGTGAGAGCAATGCGTGTTCCCTGGAATAGAATTCCCATCTCTCAATCGCCTCTTGTCACAGAAGGTGGGTGGCCGGCCTACACTGACACCACGGCGCTGTGCACATTTGTTGTGCGGGGGGAGTCATGCAGGGTGCGATGAGTGGAAAGAACCCCAAAAGCAAAGGACTTGGTGATTTTTAATAACAATAAGATGTGGCGGCGGAATCCAAAGCCGTGACAACAGGGACTTTGATTTGTTCTTTCTTGGCCTTGTTTGCTAATGAAGTCAGTTCCTGATTAAGGGGTTGGCACACTGCTCCAGCATACCCATACATCGGGCCATTCCAGTTGGTGGTGGTGGGCTGGTGAGGTTTCTTGACGTGGCGGTGCTGAATTGCTGTGGGCCAATTTCGGCCGACATTTATCAGTCGAGTGTTTGTTGAGGCAGTGTGCCAGCACCTCAGGACAACAAAACAAAACGAGAGACAACTTCAACTTGAACAGAGAATAGCTTTTAACATGGAGTTGCATCATTGCTGGAAGGTAATCATTATTAATGTTCTGTAACAAGATTATAGAAGGATTGGCAGACTTTGGGACAATTACATATTTCCACACGTATACATTTATTCATTTTCTCCAATGGATTTAATGTGTTTATATAGTATTGTTTATCTAGTAACTGTTGGTTAAAAAATTATTATAAATACTGTTGTATCTAAACATATGGCGAAACATATGGTATTTCAGCGTGTTTCAAATTAACTCGAAACCCCCAATTAAAATAGGGTCAATAGGTCATAAGAAGATTGATGAAAAAAATTTTATCTGCTTATCTAAAAATAGTCTATAGAATTAAAATAGTGTTAACTGTAAAAAATGACTGTAAACCCAAAGAATTCGTACATTTAAAACACAGTATTTGATGTAATTGAATCATCCATTGTACATTTAAGAATTAGATCAATAGTTTTACTCCCTTAGCATAGCCTATCAGTATTAGATACAATATATACAGTAAAAAACTGTTTTGTTTGCGTCTTTCATATATATATTTGTATATATACATACATATATATATATTAGTTCTCTTCCTCCTATTTTCTCTTACTTCATTTATGAAAGTAGACATCCTCATATTTTGTAAGCAGCACTGATAGGAGATAAACTGAATTGATGGCTCTGTGGACTTGAGCCATACCTTAAAATATATAATTTACCAGTCTGATCTATATGGAAATTATTGTGCAATTATCCAGGAACATACAGCGCTTGTTGAATCCACCAGTGGCCATTGATATACGTAATGTCATTGTATACCTTGTAACAATTCTTTAACAATAGGATGTGCAAAACAAATATTTTTTCCGCCATTGATAAAGCATTGCAATTGAAAGAGACAGGTATGGTTTATAATAGAGCAAGTGAAATGGAAAATTGCTTAAAAAAGTGCAAAAACCTAAAATAAAATGGTTAATAATGTAAAATAAGATGCAAAATATTAAAAAACTATTTTGACAGGCAAGCCCCAACCCTTGAAATTGCCATTATTTATCTCCTAATAAACCTTCCGTGCATATTTCATCCAACAAGTATATGTTAATTTCTTCATTCAGATAGCATCAGGTAAAACATTCTAACAACAACAATTCATTTCTCATCACCATTATCATCTGTATCACTGTTTTAGTTCAAATCCAAAATAAAAAACGTGAGAAGAAAGCATTGCAAATAATCTCAAATTGATTTCTCAAACAAAGCACACATGCATTAATCATTAGTTTTTCTTCTTTTAATGTTCGAGTTCCAAGCTTGTTTCCGTTTGATCATGCATTTATGGACACACACACACACACACACACACACACACACACACACACACACACACACACACACACACACACACACACACACACACACACACACACACACAGAAGCACACATGCACACACACATGGAGATGAAGATCCTGTTTGTTGCTGCTGAGTCGTTGACATGATTCAGTCACAATGGCTTCCTCTTCTGTAAGAGATCTGTGAATCACTCTGGGCCACTCACTGGGATACGGTCCTTCTGAGTTTCCTACCAACATCATTAAGGGGGCGTCCTGGCCACCGGGAGTGACAACTGGGGCCCATGAATCAGCCCCGCCCCGGTGGCTGTGGACACAACCTACAAGCACTCTCTTAACACGAAGTGAGATAAAAAATAAAAAGGTAGAGCGAGATCGACAGATGGGGGGGGAAAAGAGAGAACAAAAAAAACCCCAGCAAGAGCGGTGTGGTTTGGTTAAAGGGAAAAGGCTGTCCTGGGCTGCACGGTCTCAAGGAACGATCCAGAGTGAGTTCTCCATTGATCTCGCGGCGGGAAGGAAGGTGAGGGCATGCGTCCGTCTCCACTTTGATTTGGAAAAGACCTGAGTGGGGTTAAAGAGGGGGCTTTCAGAGGCCAGCGTTTATCTCCCCCACCCCCCCCCCCGCCCCATCCTCACTGCATCCCGTACCTCATACCAGCGATCCGGCTCTGCTCTGGGCGGGCACCATGACGGGCACCGCCCCCATGCGCTCCAGCGTGGCCTGGCTCACCGCGTACGAGTGTGTGTGCTGGCCGCGCGCCGACGCCGGCGCCCCCTTGTGGCCCGCCGCCCCGTTGCTCCGCGTCTTCACGGCCGGGGAGGGGGCCGAGTTCGTGGTGACCACCAGGGTCTTGGGCGGTGGCAGTGTGTGGCTTCCGCCGTTGGCCAAGGAGGAAGTCAGCGTCGCCGTGGTGCCCTGGAGCTGGGGCGGGGCGTGGCGGGGCAACGGGGCCGAGCCCGGCGCCGAGACCGCCCCGGCCGCCAACGACGCCGGTGGGGGCGGCGGCGGCTGCGGCGCCGGCCCGTGACCGTGGCCGTGGCCGTGGCCGTGCCCTTGTCCGTGCGCGTGGCCGTGGCCGTGGGGGTGGGCGTGGCCGGGGTGTTGACCGTGCACGTGCTGCGGGTGTGTGCCGTGCGTGGCGGCGGTGGAGAAGGTGTGGCGCGTGTCGCCGTTGTAGCGCGTGTAGGAGTTGGTGTCGTAGTTGGGCTTGGGGTTGTGCCAGTAGCGGCTGTTGTAGGTGTTGGTGGAGGTCAGCGTGTCGTTCTCCGAGGAGGAGGCGTCGGCGTGGAACGCCTTCCCCGACGACGAGCGCTTGGGCGGAAGGTCGTCCTCCCTGCGGAGGAGAGGGTTCAGCGATGGCGCGGTCAGAGATGGAATGAGCCCCCCCCTCCCCCCTGCCGACTCCCCATCTGGAGTCATGGTTCCTGTGTATGGTCTGAGTGGTCCTGATGGGAGAGTCAGCGGGGGAGCTCACTCCCCCACTGACTCCATCACGACCGCACAGGCCGTACACATTCCCCCGCTCCGGACTGAAAACCTCATCTGTTCAGACTGCTTCTTGGCCCCGTGAAAAAGGCTAATCTCTTGTTTCTAAAATGTTGGCACTTGAGGCTCGTAGCCTATTTCCCTGATTTGTATGTGCTCTCATGGTCGGTGGCGTTTATGGGGTGTATCTTTGCGGTTGAACGCACTTATTGTGAGTCACTTTGCATAAAAGCGCCAGCTAAATAAATAAATGTGATGTCAATGTAGAGAGTGGTATGGCGTCCTCCTGCTGGCTTGTTCCCCATTTGGGAAAAATGTTTTCCTTTACGATAACGGAGATATAAATCTGCATGTTGTTGTTGTTGTTGTTGTTATTTAAAGGCTGCAACTGAACAAGAAAATGAATAGCTTGGCTTTAAACTACAACATAAAAGAGGACAATCATTCAGGTTCTGAAGCATTTCAATTTTAGCATCAGTGCTGCCCGTTGCTGCCATAAACTCGATGCAATGGGTTTTTAAGTGCGGTGGATAGAAAAAACCATGACCAAGCCAAATCCCTCTACAAACCTTATCCGATCCAACCAAGCAAATGGTTAGACTGAAAACATAGAAACATTGCTGATTAAAAATGCAAAGAATTCAACGAGGTCAACTGCCAATCCTCCATCATGGAACATAACATCCTGCGTCTTAGCCTTGCCGGGTAACCTTAAGGCTCTCCTTCAGCACTGACACATCTGAGCAATCGCCGTTCTCCCGTCATTTATTCCTGCCTGAAACAGATGGCCGTTCCCCATCGTCTTTCACCACCACTCGTACATTTGATTAAAACATTTACCGATTTCTAAATGGGCATTTGGGGAATGCACATCTGCGATAATGAAATTCAAGCGCTGTTTACGCGACCGGGTATCTTTTTAAAAAGGGTTCTCTGCCCCACAGAGGGTTTTCTTCTAAGTAATGTAGCAGTCGCGGCGCCTGGCACCTGATGTATTTGTCCGAGGGAGAATCTCCATTGTGATTTGCTGCGTAAGTGGAAAGCATCAGCGGCCTGAGGCAGGAAGATGTGCTGAAGACATTGTGAATGCAGGGAAGGCAGTCAGGCCCAAAATGAAGCAGATGTTATCCTACCAGCCAACCCGTGCTTGAAATATTGCAACAATGACTTATCTACAAATTGATTAATGAAGCAATTTTGAGGAGAAATTGCAGCCAATTTGAACAACTCAAAGAGCTTCAGCAGAATGTTTCAAAAGACAAATTAGGTTGTGGCGATAAAAAAAAGTGTGTACGGGAAAAGAAAAAATAAACCCGAATAAAGTCTTTCAATCTAATTTCAATCTTGAATCTGTTTTGTTTTCATTGTGCAATGGCAGGGAATTCTACTGAAGAGAACCTAAAATGTCTTTCTTGTATTGTGCATCTCATTGCCACTGTAAATTCTTAATGCTGCACATTGGCAATACTGCAACAAGCACTGAAGGCATACAGCTTACGCCTGCACTAACCATCAGATTGATGGCTTCAATATGCATTACTATGCACCACAGGCTTCAGTGGGTTTAGGGCGTAACTTGCCAGTTCAGTTATTGCAAAAGAGGAAAGGTGGGAGGCGAGAAATTTCAAATTTCACATTTTTCACGACCATGTACTTTTATTTACCAACCCTGCCCCCCACAGGCTATCATTATAACTGTAAATGCAACGGTGCTTAGCAAAAACATCTGCTGCAGGGAGTCCTGTGTGTGTGTGTGTGTGTGTGTGTGTGTGTGTGTGTGTGTGTGTGTGTGTGTGTGTGTGTGTGTGTGTGTGTGTGTGTGTGTGTGTGTGTGTGTGTGTGCACCTGAAAGAGAGGGAGATAGATCATATACAGAGAAAGAGAGAGAGGGAGGGAAGGAGAGACAAAGCAAGAGAGAGTGAGAGAACGGGAGGCAGAGGGAGTGAGAGATAGTGTGTGTGAGAAAGAAAAAGAGGGACAAAGACAGAGTGAGAGAAAGAGGAGAGAGCGTCCCAGAGAGAGTGACAGATAGAGAGAGAGAGAGAGAGAGAGAGAGAGAGAGAGAGAGAGAGAGAGAGAGAGAGAGAGAGAGAGAGAGAGAGAGAGAGAGACAGAGAGAGAGAGAGAGAGAGAGAGAGAGAGAGAGAGAGAGAGAGAGAGAGAGAGAGAGAGAGAGACAGAGAGAGAGAGAGAGAGAGAGAGAGAGAGAGAGAGAGAGAGAGAGACAGAGAGACAGAGAGAGAGAGAGAGAGAGAGAGAGAGAGAGAGAGAGAAAGAGACAGAGAGACAGAGAGACAGAGAGAGAGAGAGACTTACTAAGAGGCTGAGAAAGAGAGAGAGCGATAGCGAGAGAGACAGGGACAGAGAGAGCGAGAGCGAGAGCGAGAGAGAGAGACAGAGACAGAGACAGAGACAGAGACAGAGAGAGACAGAGAGACAGAGAGACAGAGAGACAGAGGGAGAGAGAGAGAGAGAGAGAGAGAGACTTACTAAGAGAGGCAGAGAAAGAGAGAGAGAAAAGGAGAGGAGGAGAGAGACCTGATCTCGTTGGGGATCTCCTCCTCGTCGTACTTGTTCTTGTTCTTCCAGTAGAAGAGTGAAACCACCACCAGCAGGGAGCAAATGATGAGTGCCAGCACCCCCGTGGCGATGGTCCCCGCTATCAGACCCACGCTCTGGGGCTGGGCTGAGACACACAGATGGGGGTGGGGACACAAGAAAGGACCATAAGAAAACAGACATGCATATATTCATAGCTTGGCTCGACCTTCTCCTGCCACGTTTACTTCCTCCTCTCACTCTGAATCTATGCTCTATTGTACAACCGCTCCTGTTACTCAAACCTCAATGCTACGCAATGATAGGCTACCTTTTAATCTGAACATGACTGTGTATCTAGGCAGGGATGTGTCTACTGTTAATATTGGGATGCATGTGTGGCTCTAGGACTGGGAATGAGAAGCAGCAACGCATAGTTTTACAGAAACATTATACCGCCCAGATGAATAAGCTGAGCTGGATAATGTAAACTTGTGTCATTGGAATCATTTTTCAAAAACTGGTAATTTTTCACAGATGGCTGCTTGGCATTTCAAATATTGCCGTTATTTTCAGTTCCAATCCTGCTGTTTAGTATGCTAAGCACCGTCAGCTACTTTAAATGATGGCAAAAGTATTCCGCTCTACCCACCAGAAGCATTACGCAAACGCATTAGCATGCACTTAAACAAATGTTTCAACAAATAGTGCTCGCAAACCGAAAAACAAAAAACATCGCATGGCGAAGCCGATCACCAATTCATGTCATGCATTACTGCCGGTCCTGCCTGGGAAATAACCCATCGCACATGTTTCCCCTTCTCTTCTTCTAACGGCTTAGATAAAGACAATGGAGAATTAAGCCTAATACCTGATGATCTAATGGCTGCCCATTACCCTAGTGTGGCCACATTGTTCAAAAAGAAGCCACTGTGTAGGATGCACCATGAATAACACATTGATGCTAATGCTCTGGCCGTTAGCCTAATGGTCAGAAGCTTCGCCATCTAAATCTGCTCCAAACTATAGGCCTACCGGCGCTATGAAAGTAAAGAGCAACACAGAGAGAGAGAGAGATGAAGTCGGAGAGAAAGAGAGGGTGGGGGCGGCTGTAGACACAGGGGTTGAAGGAGACAAAAAAAAGAGAGGTGACAGCAAAGAAAGAGAAATAACAATGAGGCCAAAGAGAATCCGGAGAGGATGGGAGAGAGCAAGGGAACCAGTGAAGGAGCGGCAAAAAGTTGCTCCCATGACAACGTCCTTCCTGTTTTTAATGAGACCGCTATGCTTTGAGCGGTCAACCTTGCCGCCTCAAAACCAACACTCCTAAAACATCCGCCAGTGGCAGCCTTTTTTTTATTTATTATGAACTCGTTTTTTTAATGTCAACCCTTCCTAGCGTGGCACAATTTCTGCCATCAGGCATGGGGATGCAGAACAGCTTCATGTTTGTCACCCCTAGATATATCTGCCTCTCCACAGCTTGAGGAGAGGCAGTGCATGCTGCTGGACAGCAGTGACAGGACACAAACATATGGAGCGATGGATGGAGCGGTATTAAACGGGAATAACCCTTTTCTATTTTATTTTTGTTCTTAAATATCTCTGAGCACCTATGTGCGTCACTGTTATTCCTCTGTCCTTTGTTGTCCTTGAGTGTGAGCGCCACTCTGATTATCTGATCACAACGAATGGCCTCACTGTGAAGTTAAACAAGAAGGGCTTTGGGCTGCTCAATTAGGTCGGAAACTTTACAGACTTCTCTTGCTGTTCACAGCCCTGTTTAATTAGAGCCACAGGACTATCGCCCCGCTACATACTGGACCCTTTATGGGGAGATATGCCGGCGTTCTACAAGTTTGGTAGTTCACTTTCTTCCCTTCGTCTCTGCCTATGCTATGTTTCCTAATTAAACAGTGTCCCTAGAAGAAAGCGCTCAATGCGGATCTTCTCCGTATGTGTGTGTGTGTATGTTGGGTGTGTGTGTGTGTGTGTGTTGGGTGTGTGTGTGTGTGTGTGTGTGTGTGTGTGTGTGTGTGTGTGTGTGTGTGTGTGTGTGTCTCTCTCCCCTTGTCTGGCGGCGTGGTAAAGAGCTGCAGCCTCGCCAGTCTATAAAAGACCCGTGTGTGTTTGTGTCTGCGTGTGTGTGTTTGTGTGTGTGTGTGTGTGTGTGTGATCTAATCCTCATTAAGGAAGCCATCTGTCATCGTGTCTGGACGCAGATGATAACAATGTCAAGGTGTGCCGTGGTAATGAGTTAGCATGAGTGATTATGAAACACCTGTCATTCACTCTGACTTCTGGCTGCACTGCAGCCGCTTGTCGGAAGCACGCTATCACGGCGGCCCGCTGCGTGGATTTATTTATTGTGTTGGTGTTAGAGAGAGAGAGAGAGAGACAAAGAGAGACAAAGAAAGTGATTGAGAGAAAAGGAGGCAGAGGGAGGGAGAGATAGAGTGAGTGACAGAGGGGGGGGGGGGGGAGGGGGCGAGAGGGAGAGATACAGAGGGTGGGTCGAAAGAGAGAGAGAGAGAGGAGGGGGGATGAGGGAAAGGCTTGTGTGTGGGTTTTAAGAAGAGGATCTCTGCAAGAGGGAGAGCGGGAGAGAGCAAGCGAGCGAAAATAAAACAATACCAGAAAGTTTCTGTGGTGTCTCTCTGGTGTTTGTTCGTTGTTTGTCTTTGTCCATGTGTGAGAGCGATATTGTGCGTGCGTGTGTGCGTGTGTGTGTGTGTGCGTGTGTGTACTTACGGGAGACCACCTGCAGGTTGAGCAGACAGGTGCTCTTGCCTACAGCGTTGCTGGAGGAGCACTGGTAGAGACCAGAGGTGCTGCTGCTGATGTTCCTCAGGGTCACGGTGCCCTGCATCTGGTCTGGAGGAGCAAACACAAGGACCACAGCAGGGTGAGAAACACACACACACACACACGTATACAAGGGCCACAGCATGGTGAGAAACACACACACACACACACACACACACACACACACACACACACACACACACACACACACACACACACACACACACACACACACACACACACACACACACACACATACATACACAAGGGCCACAGCATGGTGAGAAACACACACACACACACACACACACACACACACACACACACACACACACACACACACACACACACACACACACACACACACACACACACACACACACACACACACACACGTACGTACACAAGGGCCACAGCATGGTGAGAAACACACAAAAACACACATACACACAAGGGCCACGGCATGGTGAGAAACACACCCACACACACAAGGTTTGCACAATGGTGAGAAACACACACACACACACACACACACACACACACACACACACAAGATCCAGGGCATGGTGAGAAACACAAACAAACACACAAGGGCCACAGCATGGTGAGAAACACACACACACACACACACACAAGATCCAGGGCATGGTGAGAAACACAAACAAACACACAAGGGCCACAGCATGGTGAGAAACACACACACAAGGATTTGAAAGCAAACAAACAAGTAGGCAAGCATACACACACCAACGCATCCAGGTACACACATACACAGGTGTACACATACACAGACACACACAAATGAAAGTAAACAATAAACCACACAGGAAGATCCCAACACACCGGACACTGAGTTAAAAAAGAAATACTACATCTTAATATTGAACTGCAAGGCAGATCTATTATTACATGGGTGAACTAAACAATGGTTAAGTTAAATAAATAACTGGATTCAGATATGATTAAATCACTCAACAGCATTAGGATTAACAGTTACAAGTGTTTCAACAGTGTTGACTTTTTCTACCACTGGAGGGCGTCATAGACCACCAAAATCATCAAGAACAGCCTTATTTCATTAGCGATTTCACACAATGATACTAAAAACGACATGAGTAAAGGGAACTATACTTCGTTTTGTTAAAAGGTGTTAGTTTGATAATGGCTCGATGAGGTTAGAGTTTTTGACAATACACAACTGGATTCCACCAGAAAAGGCTACTTGTCTTTTATGAATTGCTTTTTTGTTTAGAGGCATACATTAAACACAGGTGCACACCTGCAAAATAAACTCTACAGTTTATAATAATAAGCTGCACCTGGATCAGACTCCAAAGCTCAAACCCACGTAGCAACATAGCTTTGATGTAGCCTTAGGTGGACCGGTAGTGTAAAAGGAGTAGCTTTCCAGTAACAAGGGACATTTTAATGAGAGGAGAAGATTACGACAGGGCATAGAACAGCGACTGTATTACAGACACTGTGGACCAACTGCACAGCCGATACAACCAGCCCTGACAGCCTCCAGTCGGGAGGCGAGCGGAGGTTCAGGTGATTACTGGGAGTGATCTTGGGGTTCTATGAGGACGCACTACCCATAAGTCTTGTACTTCTAACAAGGCCTGGGTGTAAACACAGTGCAGAGTTGGCCACAGCACAGCCCAAGCCCCACAAACAGCACCGATCCATCATCAAATTATGAATACACACAAACCCCCACACACATACACACATATAAACATGTACACGCACACACACACACATAAACAAAAAAAGCACAAATATATCCTATCCACACATGCACAGCTGTATGAAAAGTATACACACCCATGTACTCTCACACACAAAAAACACTCCATACACACATTTACACTCACACAAACATCCAAAACGCACACACAGACACACACACACACACAAACAGAGTGTCCACTTCAACACCCGCCAGCAGGATCACCGAGGAGAGGGTGGGGAAGAGGTGCTCGGGAGCATGGCGATGGCGCTGGGTTTTTTTTTGGTCGTTTGTTGCCATGACACTGCTGTACGTGTGTGTGTGTGTGTTTGTGTGTCACATTTACCGGCGAAGGTGGAGCAAAAAGGCAGTCCGGAGGCGGCGGCGGGGGCCAGGATGTGTTTAGCAGTACCTTGCATGGCGGTGTGGGGCAGCCGGGGCAGCGCGTCCAGCTTCTCCCAGGAGTACGAGGGCGTGGGCGTGCCCTCCTCCGAGCTGCACAGCAGCAGCACGTCGCTGCCCACGTCCAGGGAGCCCTGCACCCGGCACGTAGGCACAGAGGGGGGCACTGTGGGGGAGGGGGGGGGGGGAGAGAGAGAGCAGGGGGGCGATGGTAGTGAGGGTGGTGGTGACGGGGATGAGGGTAGAGAGAGAGCAGGGGGCGATTATAGGGTGGTGGTGGGGATGAGAGTAGAGAGGGAGCAGGGGGCGATGGTGGTGAGGGTGGCGGTGGTGGTGGTGGTGGTGGTGGGGGAGGGTGTGTAGAGAGAGAATAGGGGGTTGATGAGAGGATGGTGGTGGTGGTGGTGGTGGTGGTGGGGGAGGGTGTGTAGAGAGAATAGCGGGTGATGGGGATATGATATGGGGACGAATGATGACATGAATGAACAAACACTATTAGAGAAATGAAGTTTCCGGATCAGCAGTGGTAAATTGGTTTTTTTCTGGGGTTTTGCAGACCCGCTGTACCTCCAAGTTCTGTTCTGCTGGCGGGGATGTTTCTTCCCTGTTTTATTTTATTTCACACAATGAATCAAACAGAATCTCACAGATCATCCCACAGTCATCCCTTTCTTGGGAGTTTAACTCAAAAAGTTTTTTGAGCATATTCCGCGTGTGTTTGTTTATAATATGTTATATATGTGTATGCATCCTTGTTCTGTTTCGTCTCGTTTCATCCAGCATATCATTGCTCTTTCTGAGGTATTCAGTGTG
>NC_044063.1:20420947-20425947 GCF_902167405.1 Gadus morhua
TGAGTCTCGCAGAACGGACGTAACTCGCACTGGATGGCATGCATTGCAATGGTAGCTGGATCAACGACGGCTTTTATCTATCCAGAGAGGTGTGGGCTTCGTGGGCCGTGTGTGTGTGTGATGGTGTGGATTATTTAATACCTTATGGCTCAGACAGGTCAAAGGTCAAGCTATCTGATCTTGCCATGACCAACAGATATTATCAAGTGATAATACACACACACACACACACACGCACACACACACAGACACACACACACACACACACACACTTGTGCCATAGAAAATCCATCTTTGCAAAAGAAAGTGCGTTTACGTGCATATTCACTGACAGGGTCACTGTCCTCTGCTTAATGAAAGTGAACTGAAGAGGTGCTTACATGGGGGGCAGCATCCCTGCCCAACAATGAACGCTACTACAAACTACTAACTGCCCTTCGAAACATGGGGGAATTAAAGTATAACCACTTTTGAGCAGCGACATCACTTTCTCAGGGTTACATGCAGGAGGCAGAGCTAGGGTGCGCAAGGCCGACCCCGTGCGGAGCGCACTGCTTCAGAGTGGGGACTTGTGTTCAGTCGTTCTCCATGGCTTTTAGCATCAGCGCTAATCACCGGTGACAGCAGCTCCCTCCAAAGTGACCTTGTACAGTCGCTCCAGACTTCAGCGTGAAATGTGTGGCAGCGTTGACTTGTCCTCTGACATCTCCACTTCAAAAACACACACACACACACACACACACACACACACACACACACACACACACACACACACACACACACACACACACACACACACACACACACACACACACACACAGGTTCACTAAACCAACAATATTCCTTCCATTTCTCACGAGAGTTCTTCATCATGACGGCGTCCAAACCCTATGCAGAGCATCGATGGGCACACTGCATACCATGCATGTGATTTGGTTCTTTTCGACAAAAGCAACCGGTGCTCTGTCATGCATTCATGCGGGCGTTGAGACCGCTCTTGTCGTCTCTATTGAAAGGTACAGCAGCACACCTAAGGACGGGGGAGGTGTGTCTGCGTAAGTGCGGCCAGGCCTGTGCAGGGCATTGTACTGTGAAGGCATGGTATGCTACATGTGACCGGGGGTATGACGGATATATGCACCACACCGAAAATACCCGGCTAGCATTTCACAGTCGCGTGCGTCCGTCGCGGGCTGAGTGTACGTTCTGGTCATGCAGCTCGCTTTCATATTCACAGAGCTTATGTTTTTGACTCTCTGTGTGTGTGTGTGTGTGTGTGTGTGCATGTGTGTATGTGTGTGTGTGTGTGTGTGTGTCGGTACGCTTGCATGCGTACACGTACGAGTGTGTTCATCCATTACCGGACTCGTTTCCTTCATCTTTCCACATCACTATGTAATGAGAGAGTGTGAAGTTTGTGGACGTGTGAATGTGCTCATGCATTTTGTTTTCACAACCATCCCATGTACTGAAATCCAGTCCGACGCGCCCGCCTGCAAAGCCTAGCATATATCTAACTCTACGCCATACACAGGTCGGACTGTATGTTAAAGCCCTGAATAAATTGCTTCACTATGATAAGGGTTATATTCGCCATTTGCTGCTAATTTGTGTGTGTGCGTTTACGTGTGTGGCGTGTGTGTGTTTGTACATGTACGTGTGTGTGTGCGTGTGCTGATAACAGCTGCGCCAAAGCGCCCATCGTGGGCGGGGGGTAATTAGTGCAGAAGAATCAAGATGATTGTATTATGTGGACGGGCGACCGGCGTCGGGGTTCAAAGTGATGGGAGGCAGGTGAGCTTGTAGGGCCTGCAGCTGCATGTTAAAACAACTCAACGCATGGACTCACACACGCATACACACACACACACACACACACGCACACAGAATAAAGGACAGTGAGACAGACAGTCAGACAGACAGCAACGTGGAAGTCAAAAACCTGACAACTCGACACATGAATACAAAAACGAACAAAAGCTAACAAAAAGTTTGTCTGCGTGTGTGGGTGTGTGCTTGTGTGTGTGAGTGTGCCATCAAGTGCGGTTGAGGAGTAGCAGATGGCATTGCTAAAAGCGGTCCTCAATTGTTTTGGTAAAAATGGGAATATCTGAATCCGGCGACGGTACCGCGAGATTCAGGCGGCACAGGTACAGCTGTGCACCGACCTTTCACCTCCCCTGTTTCACCGCAGACAAACAACTCAAATCAGTTCACACCGTATTAGAAGGATATTCTCTCCAGTAATACATTTAAAAAATGTTGCTTTGAGGGACAAATTTACCCGACCAGCAGCCACCAACAACACCAAAACACACAGACGGCACAGCGGGTTCGCAGATAGAAAAACGCTTTCTACATACAGAGCACACACAGCCTACTCCACTACTCTAGACAACTCTAAATACACTACACAGGAAAGGGTTTCTCACAAATACTAGACCAGGTGTACCTGTTTACGCTGTGATGTTGATGTGGGACGGCAGTATGACCATCCGGTATGTATTTGTATACATGAAGCGTTGGTTCGGATAAACAAGGAACAAGTGGAGACTCAGTACTGGTCTAAATAGTGTGGAAACAGCTCTCGCTGCGTGGTGGCCAAAACATGGACACAAATGAGGTAGGGCGGCTGTGCAATTAATCAAGATTTTCGATTGGAAAATGTTGTTGTTTTTTTTAGAGAAAATTTGTCCTCAGTTACAAAGAGTTTTTTTGAGAGAAATGCAGAATAAATGCATCATGTTTTCAAACTCAAGAATAATGGTTTGAATAATCGTGATTTTAATATTGAACAGAATAATCGTGATTATGATTTTTTTCATATTCGAGCAGCCCTAATATCAGGAACTTCTTTGTGTGACAATGGCTGGTAGGTTTTAATAAATCACCAGTTTAATACTTCATTCAATTCATATCTTAACAATGAGGTGGCTGTGAACTGACATTTACATGGCAGGTGATAGATCTGAGAGTCCATAAGCGATGTTGACTCTGGGCTGAATGTTGAAGGTTAAGTGCCATTCTGTCTCTATCTCCGTTTCTAATGTATCACCCTGACTGTTAATTAATTCTGCATCGCTAAACGTAACCAATCAACGGCTATAGCCAGCCTACCCTTTCTCTGTGTGTTGACTTTGGGAGATTAAAAACTTACCCTGTCCATCAATATTAATGACATTAATTTGACATTTCACATTTTTCTTTACCGAAGAGAATCCACCAACAACACACTTTGTTATTATCGCTCAGGTTATTCACAGCCCAATCAAACGCTAGGGCTGAACGATTTTGGGAAATCATTTAATTGTGATTATTTTCGACCAATATTGCGATTGCGATTTAGGATGTGTTTCTTCTTTTTAAAGTTCCATAAGTTCTTAATTATTCACTTAACAAGCAATAAATCATTCTATAGTATGACAACACAACATTGGAAGCAGTCAACACAAAATGCTATTTCCTTTAGGCCAGGCCTATGTGTTGAGATGAATTGATGCATGAATTGATATAACATCTTTATTTAACGATTGAATCGTAAAAGAAAAAACACAAATCTTCCGGATCTCCGGTCAGTAACACTAACAAATCCCCCAAGATTTGCGCGAATTACAAATCGTGTTCTATTAAATCGCAATATCGATTAGACTTCTATCACAGTAATCGTTCAGCCCTGTCAAACGCCCATTGATGACACATTGGGCCTGGCGTTCTCTGGCAGCTTGGTTAGTGGTACAGTGTGCACCACGCTGTGGTGTAGCGCGCTGCAGCGGTGTACCTGCTCAGGTTGGTTGGCGTTGGAGAGCGGGATGACCATCCAGATGATGTTGAGGTTGTTGAGGGCGGCGCTGGTGGTGAAGGAGCAGGGCAGCACGGCCGCCTGGCCCCGCGCCACCTGGATGCTGCTCTGGGACACGGTGACGTCCAGCGCCCGCACACACACTGCAGGAGACAGAGGCAGAGGGAGGGTCAGAGAGGGGGACCAGGGCCGAGAGACAGAGACAGAGACAGAGGCGGAGGGAGGGTCAGAGAGGGGGACCAGGGCCGAGAGACAGAGACAGAGACAGAGGCGGAGGGAGGGTCAGAGAGGGGGACCAGGGCCGAGAGACAGTGACAGAGACAGAGGCGGAGGGAGAGAGAGAGAGACAGAACGACAGAGACAGACGCAGAATCAGAGAGATAGACAGAGTGAGAGACAGAGACGGACACAGAGGCAGAGGGAGGGTCAGAGGGGGGGTCAGGGCCAAGAGACAGAGACAGACACAGACACAGACACAGAAGAGAGAGAGAGAGAGAGAGAGAGAGAGAGAGAGAGAGAGAGAGAGAGAGAGAGAGAGAGAGAGAGAGAGAGAGAGAGAGAGAGAGAGAGAGAGAGAGAGAGAGAGAGAGAGAGAGAGAGACACACAGACAGAGACAGAGACAGAGACTCAGACAGAGACAGACACAGAATCAGAGAGAGAGACAGACACAGACACTGAGAGAGAGTGAGAGACAGAGACACGGAGAGAGTAAGAGAGATAGACACAGAAAGAGAGGGATAGACAGAGAGAGAGACAGAGACAGAAAGTGAGAGACACAGACAGAGACGGAAAGACAGACAGAAACAGAGAGACATTCACAGAAAAGTGCGAGAGACAGAGCGAGAGATAGGAAGAGAGAGAGAGAAAGAAAAATTAGAGAGACAGAGACCAGAGAGGCGGCGAGAGAGATACATTGTTGTTGAGGCAATCGCTGTCACTTATTTATCGTTGTTAATTATTGATATGGTCGGGATTCTACACAGAAACCCACGCACATGCAGCGGGCCGTGACGGCGTATTGTGTGAGTGTGACATACGTTTGAGTGAAGACAATCCCGCACTCAAACAGGGAAAGGATGGGAGATGAAGAGATGCGTGAAAGACACGAGTAGAGACAGCAGAATGTCATTCGAGCACTCCCACGGGACTACGACTTGCAAGTGCAAGTGACAAGGGGAAAAACTATTTGTGTTTTCCGTT
>NC_044063.1:20428447-20438447 GCF_902167405.1 Gadus morhua
CAAAAAGACAAATCTGCTCATAAACAGAACTACTCTTTGATTGCTTGCCATTGCCTCATCTTCGGACTCAGATATCCTGCCAAGACGCATCGCCGCCTCTACTAAACTGTGTTTCTACAGTAGAACAATCTCCTGGACGAGTGGACGACATGATCATCCGACCAGAAGGTTAAGTGGTGACAAATACAATCGGATCTATTGCCACTGAACCACCTTGATCACAAGTATCACATGCTGTTGGCTGTGAATATTGCTGATCGTTATGACGACCCAACAACAATGGTGTTGTCATTGCATCGTGTGTGGTTAGTTCAGGATACTTTAGGCACTGAGAAGGTTTCCTCGAGAATAAGTAACAAGAGTTGTCCCTTCTTTTGGTTTGTTGGCGTGTTTGTTTTGATATGCATGCACTTCACTTCTCCCATGCAGAGCTCTGTCCCTATACTGAAGAGTTTACAAGGGGTTTTTTTCTGACTCTCATTCATGCCATATATATCCCCCCACCCCCAGCTGCCCCGAGGCCAACCTCAAAGCGACCGGCGATTGGCTGACTGGCAGCCTTAGCTAACTCCCTGCTGGCATGCTAACAAGCTACTGCCTGCAGTTACATCCATTTTGCAAGACGCCTGCGAGCGCAGCGTAGGAGTCTGGGCTCCCACGTGTGCGGGAGTGGTTCCACTGCTGCCACCGTGTGAAGACCTCTGTCTTACCACCATCTCCTAAACCTCTCGCCTCGCGATATAGACACACCGCTCTCTGACACCAGTATGGGAGACGTGTGAGGAGCTCCCACATTTCCCCTGGGAGGTTCAGGTAGATACACGGCAGGTGAACACCTCATAGTCTTGTATGTCTCCACTGTAAGGACAAGAAGACCACAGAGGCAGCAAACGCATTATTTTAATTTGTTTTGTTACAAAAACAAAAAGGCTATGTTTTTCCTGTTTATAACTCTTTTCTGTGAAGTGGACGGATACTATTTTGTGTTAACAAGTGATAACAGTTTGTGACCATCTACCATCTACCTCTTTTTCTATTAAACTATGTAATTAGCACGGGACAAGATGTAGCAGTAACATGTGATTTGATTCTGCAGGGTTTAATTGGATGATGGAAGTGAAGAGACATGCCAGCCAGCGAGTCTGATGCCGTTCTATGAGGGGAAACACGTTATGATATTACTGGTTGAAATGTTAAACCTGCCAGTAAGCATGGTCGGGTTAACGTCCTTACAGCATTAATTCAGAGGCAGGGGAAGCTACCTTGATTCAATTTCAGATGTAGGATAACCAATAGATTTTTAAATATATTAGGTGGGTGAAAAATATGCAGAAGGGGAATCATTTAACAATATTGTAGGTGAGTCATTTGCAATGTTGAAATAATTGTGCAAGGTGAGGAATGACATTACGTTTCTTCAAAGTGACATTCAATTAGATTGGTGTGTCAGAAAGACAATACAGACAGAAAATAAACATGGTGAAAAGACGCACTATTAAGAAGGATTCTGCTAACCAACGCAACAGGACAGCTTTCAGTGAGAGCTTGGTCACACTTGCAGACGACCGTGGTAGACTACGGCACAGATGGTCAGTAATATATCTGCTGTCCGTTCCAATATCGGGAACGTTCTACTTTCAAGAAAACTGTTGAAAGGTTTCGTGGTTTGCTTTCCTTTCCTTGAGGTAATGGGAGAGGGAGGTTTCCTGCTGGGTACATTGGGAAACAGGGGGAGGAATGTGGAGCAGAGGAGCATCTGTAGTCAGGACAGAAGCAGCAGAAGACAACATGAAGATCAATAAAATGTTAAAAGACAGGACGAGCGAGATGTGAGGAATTGGAAAGACAACCGTCAGAAGGTAGAGAGAGAGATCGATAGGAAGAAATGAGAGGTTAAAAACCCACGGAAGACAGGTTGACACAAAAGAATGAAAGGAGCTTTTAGAAGAATACTGAAAGGTAGTGAGACAGCGGGAGAGAGAGAGAGAGCAAGAGAAACAGAACAGGGAGGGGTGGAAGGTAATGGAGAAGGAGGGAAAAAAAGCAAGGGCGGAAGCTGTGGATGTGTAAGTGTGTGCGTGCATTTGTGTGTGTGCGCGTGTGTGTGTGTGTGCGTGTCTGTGCGTCAAGTCCTAATTGATAAAGTCACCCTGGGCAGTGCTCGCGGTGCTAGTGGGCGGTCGATCAGGCAGGCCGGTTCACTTGAAACGGAGGCGCTACCTCCTCCTTCTCGGAGCGAACGGTCGTTGATTAATGCATGAGGAAACCAACATCTCCGAGAGCCCGGACATCTAGAGATGTGGGAATATGTGTGTGAGGGTGAATGTTTCCGATACTCTGTATGCGCATGTTAGCGTGTGAGTTCCCTGACTTTCTATTTGAGCTTCCTACCATCATGACATCTTGTGCTATGTATTGGGAACATGCACTGAACACACACACACACATACACACATTCACACACGCACACAAATTAGCATCACAGGCCTGTGTTTTTATTCATGCAGTTTCTCTTTTATTCATGTGCTTTTTTGCTAACTTTTATTTCAGTTTCAAACAGATGCCCGTGACGCTCTGGCGCAATGAGCCTCTGGCACAGCTTCACTTGGTGGGCTGGGACACACACACACACACACACACACACACACACACACACACGCACACGCACACGCACACGCACACGCACACACACGCACACGCAAACGCTGGCCACCCACACAAGCACAAACACACATTCTCATAAACGCGCGTGCGCGGATACACACAGACACACACGTGTTTGAGACTTATCACGCACCACCCTGTGATATGTACGTGAAGGGCAACACACTTGCTTTTTATCTGAAGCCACAGCCACCACACACTCTGCCTTTCATGCTTGTAATGCAGATGAAAGCAGCGCGGTCCTCCTGCCCATTAAGCCATGCAGCAGCTCCTGGAAACACACCACCGGCCTCAGAGTCATGAACCGGTCAATGCTGCGGGTCGGCAATTAAGCAGAGTGTCAATATTAATGTTTTTTTCCACCCCTTACGAACATTTCAAGGCGCTGGTGAACAGGTGCTTATTGTGAGGCCACCGCTGTACAATATTCAATATTCCCTGCTGTTCCATCCTCATTTCATTCGTGGCGCTGCTGCTTTTGCGTGACACGCGCCTACATTTAGAGAGAGAGGGAGGACACCTGTGAACGGGTCCCTCGTGCTGCGAGAGTCTTTCTCTCGGCGAAGCGACCGGACCCACTGCTGGGCTGCCGTGCGTCGTCGCGTTTACCAGTTTCATGCATGGAGCGTCGCCTCTGCGCGCCGTGACATTTCCAAACCCCATCGACACTCGAGCGCTGACTCCAACATGGTACCCCATCCCACAGCGGCCGCCACCTCCCCCCCGCCAGGCCACGCGGGGGTGACACCTCGTCCCCGCAGCACCCCGCCTGAGTGTAAAGCACGACAGGGACACTCCATAACACACACACACACACACACACACACACATACGTTCACATTTCACCCCGCCTGAGATACACACCCGGTTACCAGGGCTCAGCTGTCACACGGCTCCTAAACAACATGTTTAGAGAGAGGCGACGAGAATAGAACAGATACTCTCGAGATAAACAAGCACTAAAATGTCAATGGCTGAAATATGCTCAGCTGAAAAAGATGAGCGACATCGCCGAGACCGGCTCTTCAGTGCGCTCCTGCATGTCTGCGTGTGTGTGTGTGTGTTTGTGTTTGTGCGTTTGTGTGTGTGTAGGTGTGTGTGTGTGTGTGTGTGTGTAGGCATGTGTGCGTGCGAGCGTGTGTGCGTGCGTGGGTGTATGTGAGTGCAAAGGCCACAATCCACAGCCAGGATGGACAACAGAGGAAGTGCGTTGGGCTGGCCTCTATTAACACGCCCAGGGGGGGGTTCACAGCGGGCCTAGCCCAGGGAGATGAAGGACGTGGTGGAGCTGTTGATGGTGCTGAGGAGAGGCTGACGGCAGAGGCAGATGTAGAGAGAGAGGGAGAGACGGTGGAGGGAGTGAGTGAGCAGGCGACCTTCCGTGTGAAACTCAGGCGGAGCCGTTGTGTTGTAGCCCAGATGCTCGCATTAACCTCATCAAGAGCAACGCCTCAGGGCACAACTGATTGGAGAAGTGACATAGAAACAAATCAAACACATTCTCATTTGTTTCTACATTAACACACACACAAACACACACACCCCATGTGTCACTTGTCTGAAAATGCAACGAGGTTCGGTGGACCAAACATTTCTGTTTGTGCAACATTTTCCTCAGCATATCGAATCAAATCCAGAAACAAAGATAGAATAGAAAATGCCAATTCTTAATCGCCTTGTTTGTATGCAGGCTTTAGTCAGCACAGTAAACAGTATCCATGCATCTGTTACTGATTGCACATATATTTGGCAACACCGTTATTTATAAACACACCGGTAAGTATGAACCGGTAGCTTTACTCTTGGTTTGAATGTGTGATGTTATAAAATTCTACTGAAAATTTATTTGTTATTTTTTAATAAACGTATTAGTCTTGGATGTAAGCATCAGGCAGTCTAGGAAACAAAGGAAACTAACAGGGCTTGGACAGGGCTGCGACAGGACCGGAGACAGGGCCGGGATAGACGGGGTCAGGGCCGGGACGGACAGGGCTGTGACAGGGCCAGGCCAGTTTCTAACAGACATCAGCACATTAGAAAAGGTCTTCATTCATTTTTCAAAGCGATAGTCGTCCCGTCAGCGCTTGCGGAGCACTTCAATTCAGCATGTGACCAAACCTAGCCTCCTGGGACCCTTGTGGTTCCCCTGCAGAGTTAGCCTACTTGGTTCAAGGCGCCTGAAGAATCAGGATTTTGTCTTTTGCAATTACGCAATTGCGAATGCTTGCAATTTAGTTATATAAAAATGTATGTGCACATAAATAAATCAGAAGTTCATTACACCCCTTATAAAATAAGATCAACTATTACAACAAATTTTTGTTTTTGTTTTAGTAGATGCAACAGAAAAGTAAGTTACTTGATAATCTGTTCTAGTATAGTGATGGTCCAATGGCTTAATAACTGGTATAAACAGTAAGACTACAGCCTCTAAGCACTGCATGAAATACAGGGAATCCTGCCTTATTGTAACAATTTAACAGAGAGACATACCAGATTTAATTATCCCTGATAGCAACCTCTGCATATAAAGGTAATGAACAGCAGAGGTATAAGTAGACATCCAAAAGGTGTACACTGCTTATCTTATTGGGTTATATCCCATTGGAGGAATATGAACCCAGGGCTGTGTCTATGGAACAATCTGTGCACCCACACACATAAGAGAGGTGTATTTCAAAGGGCCTAGTGATTAGTGGAATTAGAAAAGCTTTGAACAGGACTTAGCCCATCGCTTCAATTACTGCAGGGGTAAAACTCAAGGGTCTTACCCGTGTTTTTCAGAGTCCTCAGTGTGTCACAGTAATGTCAGATAATGACTTTCTAAATTTGTGTCTGACCATGTCCACACAACTCTCCCTGTGTCGGTTTGCCGCCCAAACCCCCTCCCCGAACCCGTCCCTCCTGCTCATTGATCAACGATGTGATCCTTATCATTCCCTTCCTCAGTCTCGTCCAATGAGCTCCCAACCACCGGAACGACCCCTTCAGCTTGACCCCTGAGCCCCCCTACCGCCCCCTTCCATGGCCCCCTAGATCAAACACTGTCCTCCTACACAACTCCTACACAGATGCTTAATAGTAGCATGCCATGTCAGTACCACCACCATGAAACCCACACCGCCAACGCACCACAGCGGATGCGGTGGGAATAACAGTGGGTCGTTGAACTGCTCAAAGCGGTCATCCCCAACCTCCTGTGAGTCTCACACACATCTGCCCATCATTCACACATGTCACGTCCCGCTCTTTGTTACGTCCACGTCTCTAAGGGAAAGCACTAGTGATATAACAATCTGTAGAGAAGCCAATGGTTAGCATACAAGATATCGTGCCGGGCGGCTCGTACTCGAGTGACGGAGCAGAAAGTTAAATTAGGCCACCGCCGTTCGTGCACACATAAGCCTGGAAGACCACCGCAAAAGCAGCAAACAGATGGCTGCATGCACGCACATACACATCAATGTTTGGGCAGTGCACCCACACACACACACACACACACACAAACAAACATCCAACTGTGGGCACCCACACACAAACACACACACACACACACACACGCGTACACATCTCCATGTGTAGGCACCCACACACAAACACACACAAATCCATGCGTGGGCACCAACACACACACAATTACACACAAACACACATCAATACACACACATACACATCAAGGTGTTGGTACGTACAACGGGGGAACAAGGTACAACTGTAATCCAAAGCGCGACCGACCGTCCATGTTAACAGCGAGACCCCTGCTGTTTGGACCACATCCCCCCCTCGCGACCTCTCTGACGACAGCTGACCTGCCACCAGGGGCTTGAGTTTCTCCTAAAGACAGAAACAGCCAGGAGCCACCTAGTTACAGGGGTAACAGCCACCACACTCACCGTCTGGCCGTGTGCTATACTGCACATCCCCACCTCCTCCACCCACACCACCACCACCACCCAAGCACTCTGAGCCGTAGCGTGTGCGCATGCGAGGGTGACATCCTGCCGAATTTGCTCATCTGCCAGGAAGAAGACGTGATTGGCAGGAGGTTCTGTTTTTGCGATTTGGCAGATGCTGTTTAGAACTCTCTTTTAAGTCCCTTTTTAACCGCGCTCCACCACCCCCACCAGTCTGACGGCTCTCACAGATTCAGACTGAAGTGGCATTTGACAGAAGCTCTCCATCTGATGAGGTGTGTTGAGAGGGACAGGGCAGCGCATCAAAGACTATAGCCAGAGCCCTCTGAATATGAACACGTGCTGGAGGCTGGTTTGTTGGCCTATATTTGAGGTGGCAACACAACTAGAACAGTCAACAGTTCTACACATTTTGTTTCCGTTTGTTTGACCAAATACTACTGGTTAAAAGCAAAGTAATCGGACACCAGAAACAAATGTTCGCAGTTTTTAATTTCATATGGAATCAAATTCTTCTGTAATCACTAATCCCTCCGGATGGTGAGTTGGCGAAATCCAAAAATGGGGGGAATAAACAACACTGCGTTGCAATCCCAATTTTCTAGACACATGGCCAAGAAAATGACCAGTTTCATCCCTTTTCCTGAGATTTCTTGGAACACTCAATGATGTTTGAGGGTCAGAATGAGCCCTATTTTTAGACTCACTTTGCCAGCCTCCCTCTTACTTCACTGTCTTCATGTGAGTCTATTCTCAATCAGGGCACGGGTTAGCAACCCAGGGAGTCAAAGCTTCTGCAACCGCTCGCTAGCTCCAGCAGCTCACCTGCTTGGCCAGCAGATAATACAGCAGAGCTATCCTCAGAAGCAGTGTTTAGCCCTGCGTAACCCCATCCCAACTCACTTAGTAATTGGCCCAGGGGTAAGGATTGCCCTCAATTTGATTTGTTATTCAGCCCTTCCCCACTCTCGTCTCTTTGTACTAGTTTATTTTCTCCTCACTCTATCTCCTTCCGTCATTCTTTGGCTCCGCACCCCTCTATACAGCAATCTATTCGCTCACTCTATTTCCATTCTTTTTTTTGCCTTCATCCTTTTCTCTATCAACCATCTATTCTCTCCATCCCACTGTCTCTCTACCTCGCACGCCCGCCCCGTCCCAGGGAAAAGCAGTACAGTAGCAGCAGCAGCATCAGGCAGGTGAGCTGGAGGTACAGTGCCTGGTAATGATTCATTTCTCTACCCAACAGGCCCGCTATGACCTAGCGCCCAAATTATCTTCCACTTGTCTCACTACTAACAGCTGGGAAGACAAACTGGGGGAGGGAGAGAGAGAGAGAGAGAGAGAGAGAGAGAGAGCGAGAGAGAGAGAGAGAGAGAGAGAGAGAGAGAGAGAGAGAGAGAGAGAGAGAGAGAGAGAGAAAAAGAGAGAGGAGAGAGGAGAGAGATGAGAAAACTCTCTTGATGTAATTTCTTAATAATCCTTCGGAAAAATATTTAAAGAAGACAATTTCTCTAGCAGCAATGTGTTCATACCTATTTGTAGTATAAAGGCCATGCAAGTGTATCACACAAAGGCAACTGTGGAAGAATAGCCAGAGAACTACAGCCAGTACAGGTGCTTAGACATGGCAGGAAGCAGAGTGGGAGAGACAGGAAGCAGGGTACCGAAGTAACTGAGGTAAAAGAAAAACTGGGTCTATGAGATTGCAAAGTAGACGTGTGTAATAACTAGGGCGAGTGGTACACAAACTCCAAGTGTTTAGCCACCTCAGTGCTTTAATGTTTATGCCTTGCATTCAATCCCACACAACAATTGGTGCAGTGAATCGGTGCGTGTCAAGCAACAGGGGTGCCTTGCTCATGTTGTTATGGTGATGGCGCCTCGTATGGCTGCTTCGGTGTGTTGGTGCACACTTCTGTGTTTGTTTTTAGTCTTTAATAGTGTTTAATTTAGTTTCTTGCGAATCAAACCGGATTATTTTGTTTTATTGTCTTATTGTCACAAACTGTGTTAGTTTTAATTCTGTTTATTACGGATAAACTCAGACTTTTTTAGGTTTTTTTCCATTTTTGTTATTGTGTTGCTATGGCGATGTCACGGATAATTTATACGAGAGATGAGATCCTTAACATCAGGGACTCAACACCATCGGATTTATGTCCCAACTTTCTCGCCTCTCCCGTGGACTTACAAGACCTACTTATCCAAGGCCCTGGTCTCACAGTGAGACGGAGAAAGAGAGGAAAGCGCGCAGGAGCCCTGGTGCGATTTAGGAAGAGAGGAATGCGGTCGCCTTTACCGACACAGCTGACCGGCTTTCAGCTGTGACGTGCAGACCGCGATCCAACTCTTTCAGGCAAATCAAAAGGCGGAGGCAGGGGCCGACGTCCGCGACGAGACAGTGCCCAACCTGATCCAGCTGATCCCCAACGCCTCCCAGCTCCACTGCTACACCGTGCACAAGCTCTACCGCGCGCTGGTCGCAGACATCTCCCAGCAACCCCTGGTGCAGGTGGCCTGCTGGTGTATCGGGGAGTACGGAGACTCTCTGCTGCAAGGGTTACTGTGAGGAGACGGAGCCCATCCAGCTGATACCAAACAATTATTTATTATTATCTTAAAAAACATTTGTCCTTTGTTCTTGTTTATGTTTTTTTGTTGTTATGTTATGTCTCATGTCTTATGCACCAACCACACCAGGTCAATTTCCTGTATGTGTGAATATACTTGGCCATTAAAAGAATTCTGATTCTGATTCTGATGGATAGCCTGAGCCCCCCCCCCCCCACTTCTGCTGTGCCCCATGGGTCCTTATTTTGGAAAGAAATATGGACGGCAGAAAAATCCTTTGTGGATCCCGATTGAATGGCGCCATGAACAACACAAATTATGTTTGTCAATTTAAAAGCTAATTTTGAAGATGCGTAACGACTTTAGCCTTAAGCTACTCTTTAATTGTAGCCAAGGCAGCCCAGACCTGGAACGACGTCAATAAACGGTACCGCGTACGGGTTAGCCCAACCGGCATCTACGTCTTCGCTCGTTACCGTTTCCTCGGCCTGGACTTCAAGTAGTTTAGTCAAATGCGACTCACCATCACATCACATGCTTCCTGACATCAGAGAGAGCGGGGGAAGTCATTATAACTTCCTCAATTTCAATTCTGGAGAGTTGTTCGGCGATCACTCAGAGAAACGAGGGCGGAGCGTTTGCGGCGTCGGAAGGTTTACTCTGATCCCTTTGATGTGCACGCTACCAATGGGTTGACTGGTATGCTGATGATGTTCAACTGCTCCTAAACCTCTGATCTCTGTGTGTGCGTGTGCGTGTGTGCGTGTGCGTGTGCGTGTGCGTGTGTTTGGTTGGATTGATGGCCGGGGGCGAGGGTTGGGTGCCAAAAATGCAAGCTCATCATCAAC